>NC_142814.1:32045856-32222689 GCF_049724085.1 Artemia sp. Qi Xiang Cuo | reverse complement strand
CCCGTTAGAATTCAATGCGCATGTGCAACCTTCGCCCCGGAGCTATTACACATAGAAACATCAAATAAATCGACCTTGGAAAAAGAGGTCATTGACCCCATTACGTAATCATTCTCCCTAGGGAGGCTATGCCCTTATATGGTGTGGGCGTGGGAGTTTTAAAAAAAGTGTCCGGATCGGGATTCGAAGGGGTATTGTGGGCGTGGGACCTCATGATAGGGTTCTACTGGTAATTTGCTTAAATCGATATTTTGATACTGCCTTTGCTTTGATTTTGTTACTTTGATACTAGTTTTTATACCTTGATGAATTTTCGATCTTTACAAAAAAAATTAATTTTAAAATGGATATTGCTGAATAACTTGAAACTTTGGCAATCAAAAACGAACAGAAATGAATTAAAAAAATAACCTTTTTAAAAAGAAGTTTTCAAAGGAAAGTAAAGGCAGTATTGAGCTTAAGATCAGCAAAATTAAATTCCTTTAACAGTTCAAACTCAAAACCACTATAAATTATTATTAAAGACTAAATGAAACCCAAAACGAACAGAAATTAGAAACAGAATCATAGCAAACAAACATACAACAGATACTAATATAAATGAATAAATGAATATTGAAATAAATAAAACTTATTTTGAATATGCAAATAAAACTTAGAACAAACAAAAAACACTACAAACAAAAGTTTGGCTACTACCCCCTTCCCTAAATGTAAAAGTATAAGGCCCACTGCGCAGATTTTAAAGCTTGTAGCTTCAGCAATCTATCTCTTACGTTTTTTTCCGTACAAGATCTTGTGTCATCCATTGCTTCTTCCCATTATGTTTTCACTTTTTCATAATCTTGACATCTCCGACTTCCTTAGCCTTTTGCAATAGCTTACCATAAGAACCCCAAATATACTACCTATATAATTTCCCCCCTCTAAGCAGGGGCGCCTAATTAATGTGAACTAAATCGATCAAAAGCTGTAGCCCTTCTACTCAAGTCAGAAATTGCTTGCTCATGAGTAGATATCTCAGACTCAGCAAAACACCAAAAAGGTCAGATTTAACATTTATAAGAGTTCCTTGGCGATGTGAAAGGTACACTTAAAAATACATCATCCAAAAGTCTTGCAGACGTCCTAGATATTTTGGTCAGGATGTAAATAGTAGGGACTATACTTTTTCTGATTACCGCATTTTGCAAAATTATTGACTTTGCAAGCGGTAATCTCACGTGTTTCTGTTCTGTTTCTAAAAAGGCTCTTTCTTTGTTGGGCACTGAGGATGGCGTGGCGGAGGTCCTCACTGAAATATTTGCCTAGGCTTTTCACTTTTTTAAGGGGCTGAATATCATCCTTGTTTTTGGTTTCTCAATTATTTACGTATGTTTAAGTCTTTATAGTACTAGCGTCAAAGCAGTAGTGGTAGTTGTAGGAGCATTGGTAGTATTAGTAGCAGCAGTATTAATTGGAGTAGTGGTATACATATGCTGCATTTTGGCCAGTTGAATACCCCCTCAAGGTGCCCTGGAAGTTTCACCTTAATACGGTAAATAGTTCCAAAGATATTGCTGATACGCCCTTTTGACGATCTGTATGCACATCGTATGTTTTGATTTAGTACAACTTTCCCATCAACATTTCCTCAAATTTTAACCTCCACATCGTCAGTCCTGATAGTTCTTGCTACAGAATCAGTCGTTATAGTGGTAGTAGTAGCAGTGGTAATGGTAGTAGTTGTAGTAGTAGTGTTAGTAGCTGTAGCAATAGTAATACCATGCACATATTTCCGTATTGGACAATTTATCACAACCATTATCTTTTCCTGAAAGTTACACATTAATACACTCTGCCATTCCTGAATTACGCCATTCTGACAACCCGTATGCACATAAGATCTTTTGTTTGAGTTCAACACTTTCTTCAATGTTCTCTGAAAGGTTCACCTGAACGTTCTTCGTCTTTTTGAATGTGGTGAAACACGACCACCTTTCACCATAGCAAAAAGCATATATAAACAATGGGCGAATTGCATAACCTACAGCCCTTGTCCCAAGATTTGTGAGGGGGGGGGTGGAATTGACATCCCCAAAGACATAGTTACTGGACGTTTCAAATATACTGAGAAAAATTACTATATGCAAATTTTGAATGGATGTTTTTGGGTAATTCATGGGGTTGTGGGGGGGGGGTTGGTTGCCCTCCAGTCACTTTTGACTCTTAAAGAGGGCACTTGATTTTTTGATTTTAAATTAAATGAACTCCTTTTAAAGTTTCTGCAATAATTCCTTCTATACGAAGTGCCTTGATGAAAAAATACATTGTGCCCACATTTATCTTTACGTAGGCAGCAGTTTTGCGCTGCAAATGATAATTGTCATAGAAAAAAGGACAAAAAAAGCTGTTCTTTTGAAGCTAAATCACTCGCCTCATATTGTGTTCTGTTCTGTCCTGATGTAGGTTCTTACATGCGTGCTCTTGTCTCATGCTTGGCCCGTATTGAAAAACACTTCGAATTTTTTGTCTATTAAAAATTGTGTCCCCAATAACATTGCATTCACTATCGAAAGATATCGTTCTGCACTAGACGAGATAATTATTTCGCGATTATAGAGGATGATTCCAAATTCTCCCATAGTTTTGACCTTCACAGCTACATAATTTTCGGCCATGTTTCATATTTAGTTGATTCTTCAACATCTGGAGCTTGGAGCTCCAACAACTAAGAGCTGGGATGAAAAAAAGACAGGAGTACGAAACGTAGCAGTAGAAACTACAAGAGGATCTCGACTAAATCTTTAATGGGTGATGTGTATGCAAGATATGTGACATCATTGAGCAAGTTGAAATTAAAGAAGCAGTTATTTTTGAAGCAAAAGGTAATATAATGTATATACATAGACTTCAAGCTGCTTTAAATACAATAGTGAAATATATTGAGGGCAATAAGTTGAATCAGAAAGTGCAAAATGAGTGATATATTGTTGAAATTATGTAACAAAATGTTTCTAAATCGAAAATGTTTTTCTTATTAGATATTTTTAGTAGGTTACCGTTCCCCTCTCTCTCTCTCTCTCTAGGGATATTCTCGAAAAAGAGAGAGAATCTTGGTTTGCCTGCAGTCAGCTGTGGTGGTGTTAGCATTAAAACAAAGCGATGAATTTATAAAACATAAATGTTGGAACCTTTGGCCCCTTTTGTATCAGAAAATGCACTTTCTATTAATTTTATTTCATTTACATTTAATTCCAATACTTAAACCCCGGGGCCAAGTTTTATTATGAGACGTCGAATCCACTAGATCCATCGAAGGACATCGAAGGAATCTACTAATTAGCCAATGTCTCAAAAAGTCATGTGAGCGATGACTCATACAGCTTAAATTTACAAGCCCAAAAGCTTCAAAGGATACTGGGAATTTCATTTGATTCGACCATTCAAACAGAGGTCCAGAGCATGGTGCACAAAGGCGGGTCTAAAAGTGTATTTAGTAATTATAAGAGTTTTTGGTTTGAGTTGATGATCAATTCTTGTACAGAGTTAAGAGTGAATTGAGATAAGAAATATTTTCTTTATATTTTTGGCCCTTTTGATTGGTCTAGGTAGGGTCTGCAGCCTACAGCGAGGCTGAGATTATATTATTTGTAATAGGAAAAGAGTTGCGAGACATACCGTGATTTATTATATCGACAGGGGATCCATTCACCCTCTTAAGAGATAGCTAAAAATATTAGTGGTAACCCAGGTTGGGTGCACTTTTGGCCCGGGGCTTGGCCGTCTGACCGTTCGATCACGTTATCATACCCTGGAGCAGGGTATACCGCAAATTGAGTATTAACATGCTCTATATTTACGGAACAGTAGTGTTAAGCGCGAGCATTCCATCACAATATTTGGTGCCAGCAAGACTCCCCCCTACAGTAAGTGGTGTAGCGCTATTTTTGCACCAATAAGTCGTGACACCCGTAGCTTACCACACAGACAATAAAATCTTGTGGAATCTTCTGATTTTGGAAAAATGTCTGAATCCAAATAATCGTTTTTATAAATTATCACTGTAAAAGATGATATTTTCTCAAAGAATGCTTGATGATATTATGAGAGATGGATTTCCAAATTTGTATATAAATCTCTATTAATAAACAAATTTACAAACATTTTTAGAAGATCGGAAAACAAAATAGAGTAGTGCATGAAAACCACAACTTTTATTCGTTATATCCTGAACTCTCTTCTGGTTCTAACAATTTTCTTCCCTGGTTTCTTCTTCTTCTTTGACAAGAGCAATGTCTTTCGTTTCAGACCTGAGTAGAAACTGATGAGCGATGCAGTGTTTCTAGACCTTTCTAAACCTTTTCTATTTTGTCGAGATTTCAATCGGTCGCCAAGGGATCGTGTACTGGACCTTAGATTATCCATAACACTTTTTTGAAAATACTCGCCAGAGCCCCCATCGTGTAGTGTTAAAGACACGAAATCCGCGGCAGCCGATACAATATATTTTTAGCCAAGAGTAGTGCAGAGCGAAACAGCTTAGCAAACCAACTGCCAAGACCATAGCCCGGCATTGATGAACATCATTTGTAATAATCCATTCCAAGACCCACTCATTTTTGACTAAGAGTAGTAACATAGCAATCAACATCAGGACAAACGAATGCAATTTGGCTATCAGACATGAAACTACTGAATGGGTCGAAAATGACATATAATCACGGCCAATCTTTTGGTTATTGCTAAAGGATCACCTATTTCAGTTCTTAATGTTAACTAAAAGAGCTCCAAATGGAAAGTGTATACAGGGATATAATGAAGATGCTTTATATTGTAATGATGAACATGATCTTGACTGGTTTTTCGTTCAAGAACATGTAGAAAGGGAACGTTGCTATTGCCAACTCTCGGTGATTCAACGAATGAAGTGTAAAGATATATACAACTGTCCGAGGAGAAGCCGGGTGGATAGTCGGCGAAAAAGAGACGATCCATGCCAATAGTGTTTCCAGTATTCCTACAATTGATTATACTCTGTTTAAAACCAAGAACATCTCTCAGATTATCGTTGAAAACAACCTTTTTATTGTCAAAAGGAGAACTAAGGTTGATCTTAACCTGTTCCATTGAATAATTGAATTGAAGGGAACCATTTTTACGAGTGGAGATTCTTCTATTGATAGCACGACACAAATCATTCATGCTACCAAATTCTAATTGATACGTAATTTTAATTGATACGTCTCCCCTTTTGTCTAGCCAGTACCACTGGTGTCATGAAATCATTGTTTCTACTATTTCTAATATATTATTACTACTACTAGTATTAGCGGTAGGTGTGTTAGCGTTTTCTAAGATTGATTGAAAATATTCTCCTTCTTATTTTTTTAATGTTAGACTACTATGTTCCTTTAATTTCTTTAGATTTTGTTATTGATAAAAAGACTTTTCGGGAAGTTTAATATAATTAAAAAGTTGGATAGATGATTGTCCAGTGATAAAAATCCTTTACGATTTGTGAACATATCATGTATTAAATCATGTAGATTACAACTTTTCTATTGAATTATAATTCGTTTCCATTTACTGTCAACTCGAATATGCTTTCTTTCGATAAGAAATATCAAGACTCTTTTATTTTGTTCATGATATGAGTGTAGCAGTAGGTCTCCAATACTTGACATTATTGAATCTTCCTCCTTTGGTCGTTTTGTTTTTCCATAATTTTGAACATGCTTTTCCTTTTTATCAATGACACTGACATTGATTGGTCCCACGTGACAGAGTTTTTGTTTTTCCACCTTCAAAGTGCATTTTGAAGTAAAAGTAGTTTTTTATCATCAGCAACATTCTCATCATTAATGAATTTACTGAGATTTTCCTCAATGTGTTTCATTGGTGAAAGGGCAAGTTCTATTGGCGTCAATTTGTAGTGTTTAGCTATTTTTCTAGAGAAAACTGTTTACATGTCCTACAACTATTGGCTGTAAAAGTATACAAAAGCTACCACTCTCTTGGAGAAGACATTTTCTTTTTTTTCCTTTCTTTTTACAAGCTGTAAGGTTGCCCCTACTTAACAGGGCTAATAAATTTGGTAGCGTGATATAAACTGAGGCGTTGGATAAGAATCGGTACTCAGAATTCAGTGACAACTGATTTTATTTATAAAATAAGATAAAATGAAAAATATTCTAATTCTATCTGTTGGCTATTTCCAAACCTTTTCTAAGGTCAAAAGATCTACTTGTTCACATCCACCGATGTATACCGAAAAGAAAAAAGATTAAGTTAATCCTAAGCTAACAAATGTTTCAACTTAAAAGGGTTGCACTTGAACAGCTAGTCAAGGCTTGAGTTCTGGGTTATAAAATCCTTTAGTTCAAGCTATTTTGAGCTAAGCTAAGAATAACCGTACTTAATTTAATTCCAATTTTCATTAACCTAAACCAAGAGATTCTTTTATTATTTCTTGATAGGATTGTGTATTCCTTTGACCTTTATTAAGCTTTAATTTTAGCAGGGAAACTTAATTGAAAATATGTGGACATGAAGGTTTAGAAATTCTTAAGCTGGTAATATTGTTCCCCTTTCCCCCCTGACCTTTCCTGTATAAACATTAAGGTTACTTTTGTATAAACAAGCAGTACGGGTTAATGAAATGAAAGAGTGATAATAAGGGAACGGTGTTCCTCTTCGTATAAACGTCTGAGGGTTGAACAAAGGGGGGGGGGGGTTAATTTATGTTATTGTCCGATAATTCCAATTTTGGATATAAGGTCTTTATAAAGTCAAGCTAAGCCTCAAGGGACTCTAGGCTGAAAAGGGGGAGCCCAAATGGCTGCTAGCTTTCTTTTCTTGGTTGAGGTTTCCTTCCTTCTTTAAACTCTCAGTTATTCAAAGCTTAAATTTCTGGAAAGAAATTTACTTTGGCTTATTCTACCCTTAAACAATGCTGTTTTGTCCAGATCGTTCAAGCCTTGTTTAGGTGAAAATACGAATGAAACTAAAGTCCCAAAATCATCAATTTCTTTTATTTACGTATTAAAATTATCTACAAGTGACACAAGCCCTTTTTGAGGTATATCTTCATATTTTAACCCTTTTCTTGAAACTTTTATCCCCAAGGAGAATTTCGGACAGACAGTGGTAGCTTATCGTAATTACAAAGTAAAAACACTTACTCTTTCCTTGGTTCCAAGGGAAAAACTACCCTGATTTGTCTCTCCTCCATAAGTTATATTCTTTTTGCTACTTGATCCGTTTAGTGACCTTCTCTCCCTCCTAGCCAATCAACCACATTTTGTTAAAAGTAGTTTCTTTCCAGTCTTTCAGGGACTTGAAAAAACTGGTCTAAATTAGGGCTTTACATATCACGGGTTCAAAGTTCGTTTGATTCTTGGACAAAGAGTGTCACTAAAAGATTTATGGCTAGTTACGCAAAGAGAAGTTATTTCAAATTCAAGCTAATTTGAAATTATCGCTATATTTCTGGTATATGAAGCTAAAGGGAATTTCAAGCTTTAATAAAATTGAGTTACTAAATTTACACAAAATAAGGCCTCCTTACAATCTCCCCCACTTAAAATCTTAGTATAATTTTTGTTTTAAAGGGAATAAACAAAAGGAAACATAAATTTACTAAGATCCAGTGTAACTCAATTTCTCCTTATACTACTTCTAAATTGAACCCCTGAGAATTTTGGTCTCTATAACTTGTATGTAATTTCTTAATTTTCCGAATATCAGTCGGACTGAAAGAAATTCTATTATATATATAAAGAGTGTAAAAATGTTATACGTTGATGTCCAATATGTTGTTACATCTTTCCTTTTCTTCTTGTAAGGAAACTCGCATTTGCCTCACTTCATCTAGGCCAATGGTTGAACTAAACCAATCCTAAAAGTAAATAGAAGTTAAATATTTAGTTTCGTCTTCCTAATGGAGTAGAACTTATGCAAAGTTCTCAGCCAGAATCCTTATGAGCTCATGCAGATATTTTTAATCTACGGTTTTTATTTTGTCATTTCGCGGCGTCCGAAATCAAACCCCTGCTCTTGTGTTTCTAAGCACAGATAAATCGACTACTTGATTATTTAGGTTTAAAATTGAGCACAGCTTTAATAAGAAGAAGATATATTAATTGACCTCTACGAATAGCTGAATGCTATTTTCTTATTTGGGACTTTATTCACAATTTTTTTTCAAATTATAATTGAATGCTCGAAAGAGTATTTAAAGGTAACAAAAGGTCTAGTAACAATGGAAGGCTTGAAAAATCAAAGACAAATACATTCTACGATGAAAGGAAAAAAAAAAATCTGTACCCGTTCTCTATTTTTAAAAAAATTAAGAGTTACGAAAATTTCGAACCTTTCGAATATTCTGAATTCATCTCCTTTGTTGGAGACAGAAATCATAAATTATTACTATTTTAAGTTATTGTATGGCTGTATTATAAGAAGTCTCTTATATAATTTCTATAATTCTTATCCTTTATTTGACGGATATTTTAAACCCTATCGGAAGTGCCTTTTATATTCAGGAATATTCTGAATCCTATGGGCAATACAATTTAGTTTTATCATTTTTCCTTAGATGGTCTTACTACTATATTTTTTACCAATGTGCATTGGTCACCATTTGCGCTAAGTCGCAATTTTCCTGTGGTATCACTTGACCAAATGTGAAAGAGGTCATAAGGGAAAATATTATCCCTAAAGAGTGGGGTAACTAACGCTAACTTCAACTCTTCTCAACCAGAGTTCATAATTCTTTACTGCCTTTTTATTTGAATTGAACCTTTTGTCACTTCCTTGTTTATCTTTTTAAGTTGTCTTGTATTTACTAACCGTCGTTTATAAGTTTTCAACTGGTGTAACAAAAAGACGTTTTTATATAATTACGGTAAAACTAGATATGGTCTCCTATAAGAATAATTTTCTGATGAACTTTATTGAATGACTCTTTTTTTTTTTTTTTACATATTTGTCGGCTGACAAATACCTCTTGAACGAGATTAGATATTCATTCATATTTAGAACAAAACTCCTCTCATTCATCCGTGCTAGTAACTCATGTGTCATAACCCTTTTCTTTCGGTGTTATTGTCATCTGTCGTCCGATTTTTGGCTATGAGCGTTACTGATGTTCCATTGTCACCTTATTTATGTGTTAGTGACCTTTATAGTAATCTTCGTTTCAATGATAGTTACCCCAGTTTCAGAGTACCAGACTTTTTATGTTCGTGACTCCTGTTTCTTTTCCCACTAGCCTGTTTCTGTTCCTACTAGGCTGTTTCTGTTCCCACGAACCTGATTCTGTTCGCACTAACCTGTTTCTGTTCCCACTAGCCTGTTTCTGTTCGCACGAGTCTGTTCCTGTTCCCACTAGCCTGTTTCTGGTCCCAGTAGCCTGTTTCTGTTCCCACTAGCCTCGTTCTGTTCCCACTAGCCTGTTTCTGCTATTAGTGGTAAAGTCTCTCCACTTAAAGATTTTACATTTCGGGAGGATGGTCTACGAACCTCTACTGGGCGTCTACGAACCTCTACTGGGAATTTTTGAAATATTTCCTCCTTTAATAAGCTTCTTTGGCACCCGCTATCTACAAAACATTTTACAAAATTTTGGTATGCTATTTTAGCAGTCCACAAAATGGGAAAGAACTTGGTTCAGTTTTATTTTCCTGTAACGCACTAAAACAAATATCTTCATGTTGGTTAGAGGGAGGGTTTGTAATTTTATTTTCAGGCTTGGGACGTACCTCCTCTAAGTCCTGGCCTGATTAGTTTTTTTTTTCAATGGGATTTGGTGCCATACATTTGTCTGCACTATGCCCAAATTCTTGGCACCTTATACATGCTAGATTTTTCCAACAATCATTACGATAATGTCCAGCTTTTCCACAATTTGCACACTTTGGGATTTTGCAACCCACTTTCATGTCTCCCAGTATCCCACAATTAAAACATTTTCCCTTTTCATACTTATAATTGCCCCTGTTTTTATATTCTACTCTGTGGTTAACTCCAGGTTCTTTAGCGGAATTTCTGTCTCTTGAGTCTACAACCGCTGCTCCCAGGGACATATCTGGGTAGTCCCTATATATTAAATCTATTGCTTCGAATCTTTTTGCAAGTATTAATAATTCATCTTGGTCGTCCGAGGCCTTAGATTGTTCTAATACTCTCCTTCCAATGGAAGGGAGCATACCACGTTTAAAAATACTCATCGTAATGTCATTTGCTCTTATACCAGGAGAATTTTTTTCATAATCTATCGCCTTTCGCCTGATCTGGGAGTAAAATTGGTGTACTAACTCAGATGGCCTTTGTTTTTCAGAGAGCAGCTCTTGTAGTTTTTGTGCAGCTGGTTTTTCATGTAAAAAGGCTTCTTTTAGAAGTTTTTCTAAATGGTCTAATTCTCTTATTTTGGGAATATCTAAACTTGTTGCGAATCTTTGTATATCTCCTCTTGTATAACAGATAGCTTGATTTATCATAGCAATATCATCTTTCCCTAAACTCCTCTGTATTTGTTTAAGTGTGATAATCCATGAATGGATTTCATTTGGATATGTTAGTAACGAGATGGGAGGCGCTTGCTCCACAAATAGGCTTTGAAGCCTACTTGTGACTTTGGCATCTCTATATTGCCCTTCTAGAGCGTTTATTCTAGACTGCGCGTCTTGTAGTGCAATTTAAAAATCTTTGATTTTGTTTTCATTTAAACTCGTGATTGTTCTATCCTTATAAACTCTTAATGTGGGAAACGTTTTGAACTTTTAAATTGTTTCAAACTACTAAAATGAGTTAGTTTATAATTTGCGTAAGAATTAGCTCAATGTCTCGATTTAAATTAACCCTCAAGGCTAATAGTATGCTTATTCTTTTGAAGATGATTCAACTATGACACTAGTGTTAAAAAGGATTTAAGCAAGCTACAGATGATACGGACACTAGAACTTGTAGCAAAGAAAAAGAAAAGGAGAAGAAATAAAGAATCTTAGGAAGATAAAAGATAAAAGTCTGTCTGAGCTTCCCCCTTAGGTTAAAATTTCCTTTAATGAACCCTTTTTCAAACTTTTCTGTCTTGGATAGGTTTGGAAAACTGAATACACACCTTCTTGTGAGGAACAGAGGACTAAATTTTACCAAATTTCAAGAATTTAATTAATCCTCCCCCACTTAAACGAAAGTTGCACCGAACTTGAGTACCGCTGGCACCAGTTGTCCCGAACCCGAGTACCGCTGCGACCAGTTGTAAGGTTGCCCCTACTTAACAGGGCTAATAAATTTGGTAGCGTGATATAGACTGAGGCGTTGGATAAGAATCGGTACTAAGAATTCAGTGACAACTGATTTTATTATAAAATGAAAAATATTCTAATTCTATCTGTTGGCTATTTCCAAACCTCTTCTAAGGTCAAAAGATCTACTTGTTCACATCCACCGATGGGTACCGAAAAGAAAAAGATTAAGTTAATCCTAAGCTAACAAATGTTTCAACTTAAAAGGGTTGCACTTGAACAGCTAGTCAAGGCTTGAGTTCTGGGTTATAAAATCCTTTAGTTCAAGCTATTTTGAGCTAAGCTAAGAATAACCGTACTTGCTTTTAATTCCAATTTTTATTAACCTAAACCAAGAGATTCTTTTATTATTTCTTGATAGGATTGTGTATTCCTTTGACCTTTATTAAGCTTTAATTTTAAAAGGGAAACTTAATTGAAAATATCTGGACATAAAGGTTTAGAAATTCTTAAGCTGGTAATATTGTTCCCCTTTTTCCTCTGACCTTTCCTGTATAAACATTAAGGTTACTTTTGTATAAACAAGCAGTACGGGTTAACGAAATGAAAGAGTGATAAAAAGGGAACGGTGTTCCTCTTCGTATAAACGTCTGAGGGTTGCACAAAGGGGGGGGGGAGGGTGTTAATTTATGTTATTGTTCGATAATTCCAATTTTGGATATAAGGTCTTTATAAAGTCAAGCTAAGCCTCAAGGGACTCTAGGCTGAAATGCTTTTTATAACCTATAAAACTCTTACTGATGCTTTATACCACTTGTAAACGCTTTTTGGGCTTTTATAAATGCTTTTTATCGCCTATACAGCTCTTACCGATGCTTTATACCTTTTGTTCACGCTTTTGGTGCTTTTATAAATGCTCTGTATCACCTGTAAAACTCTTACTGATGCTTTACACCACTTTTGCACGCTTTTAGTGCTTTTATAAATGCTTTTTATCGCCTATACAGCTCTTACTGATGCTTTATACCTTTTGTTCACGCTTTTGGTGCTTTTATAAATGCTCTGTATCACCTGTAAAACTATTACTGATGCTTTATACCACTTGTACATGCTTTTGTTGCTCTTATAAATGCTTTCTATCAAACAGTTCGTGGTAACGAACTGTAAGTAAGGAGCGACCCGGCTCAATGGTAACCGAAACTCTAGAAAACGGGTTTATGATGCCAATAGATATATCAAAAGAATCAGATTTCAATGCTGATTTCAAATATATAACTTTCATCAAGTTTAGAGCTACCCATCAAAAGTTACGCGCCTGAGAAAATTTGGCTGATTTTCAAAAAAAGGAGGAAAGACCCCTAAAAGTTATAAAACCTTAATGAAAATCACACCATCATATTCAGCGTATCAGAGAACCCTACTGTAGAGGTTTCAAGCTCCTATCTACAAAAATGTGGAATTTTGCATTTTTTGCCAGAAGAAAGATCACGGATGCATGTTTATTTTTTTTTATTTTTTTCAGGGATGATCGTATCGACCCAGTGGTCCTAGAATATCGTGGGAGGGCTCATTTGAAGTGAAATTAAAAGTTCTAGTGCCCTTTTTCAGTGACCAAAAATGGAGGGAAACTAGGCCCCCTCCCACCCTCATTTTTTTCCCAAAGTCACCCGATCAAAATTTTGAGATAGCCATTTTGTTCAGTATGGTCGAAAATATAATAAATATGTCTTTTAGGATGAATTAATCCCCCAAAGGGCCAGGGGGAAGGGCTGAAAGTTATGATTTTTACCCAATGTTTACATATAGTATTGGTTATTGGGAAGTATACAGACGTTTTTAAGGGGGATTTTTTTCTGGTAGTGAGGAGGGTTGGGGGTTATGTGGGAGGATCTTTCCAGGGAGGAAGTTTTCATGAGGGAAGGGACATTGCTATGAAGGGGGCGCCGGATTTCCCAGCATTATTAAAAAAAAAGATCAGAAATTAAATAAAAAAATAAACAAGTGTTTCAACTGAAAGTAAGGAGCCACATCAAAACTTAAAGCGAACAGATATTATTAAGTATATGATTGGGTTCGGTCCCTAGTCAATACCTCGCTCTTTAAGCCAAAGTTTTTTTTAGTACTTTCATAATAGCTATTTATTCTAATTAACAGCCTTTGTGATTAAGGGGTCATTTTTAAAGAATTGGAACAAAATTCAAACTTTAGCATAAAGAGCGAGCTATTGACTAGGGGGCGAACCCCCTAATCTACGTATTAAAAATATTTGTGTGTTTGTTTGTTTTTTTTTTGTTTTTTTTCCCCAGGGGTGATCGTATCGACCCAGTTGTCCTAGAATATCGTGGAAGGGCTCATTGGAACGGAAATTAAAAGTTCTAGTGCTCTTTTTAAGTTACCAAAAAAAATGGAGGTCAACTAGGCCCCCACCCACGCTTATTTTTTTACCAAAGTCACCCGATCAAAATTTTGAGATAGCCATTTTGTTCAGCATGGTCGATAATATGATAAATGTCTTTTGGGATGACTTAATCCCCCGAAGTACCCAGAGGGAGGGCTAAAAGATATGAACTTTACCCAATGTTAACATATAGTATTGGTTATTCGGAAGTATACAGAAGTTTACTGGAGTTTTTTTTTCTGCTAGTGGGAGGGAAGGGTGGGTCAGGGGTTATGTTGGACGATCTGTTAATGAAGGCAGTTTTCATGGGGGAAGGGAAATCGCCATGAAGGGGGCGCCGGACTTGCAAGCATTATTTATTGGTTATTGGGAAGTATACAACCATTTTCAGGAAGGATTTTTTCTGGAGGGGGGCTAGAGAAGGGAGTTACTCTGGAGAATATTTCCGTGGAGGATGTTTCTTTGGGGTAAGGGACATTTCTATGAAGGGGGCGCCGGATTTCCAAGCATTATTTAAAAAACGATCAGAAATTAAATAAAAAAAAACCAAGTTTTTTCAACTGAAATGTAAGAAGGAATATTAGAACTTAAAACGAACAGAAATTATAACGTATGTGAGGGGGTTCTCCTCCAAGTCAATACCTCGCTCTTTAAGCTACAGTTTTTTTTAGTGCTTTCAAAAGAGCTATCTATTCTAATTAAACGGCCTTTGTGATTCAGGGGTTTGTGAATCAAATTTTTTTTTAACTTTCAACGTAAAGAGCTTGGTATTGACTAAGGGCAGAACCCCCTCATATACGTAATAACATATACGTAATAAAAAAAAACAATAAAAAAACAAGCGATACGGCTCAATAGTAATCGAAACTTTTAAAAACGGAATTTTGATGTCAATAAATGTATCAAAAGAATGTGTTTATAATGCTGATTCTAAATATATAAATTTTATTAAGTTTAGTATTACTCATCAAAGGCAACAAGCCTGAGGAAATTTACTCGATTTTTTAAAGAGGGGGAAACATCCCCTACAAGTGGAAGAATTTTAATGAAAATCACAACGTCAGATTCAGCGTATCAGAAAACCCTATTATATAGGTTTCAAGCTCATATCTGCAAAAATCTGCAACTTTGAATTTTTGCCAGAAGAAAAATATACGAATATAGAAGTTAGTTACGTAAGTTAATTTGTAAAGACATTCATTTAGCAAAAGAAAAGTAAAATTTTTATGCAAATAAAAGCTGCATTAACTAAAAAACGATCATAAATTTAAAAAAAAAACAAGTTTTTTAAAAATGAAAGTAAGGAGCGACATTAAAACGAACAGAAATTATTCCCTATATGAAAGGGACTGTCCCCTCCTCAACGCCTCGCTCTTTACGCTAAAGTTTTTTATTGTTTTAAAAAATAAAGTTGTGAGACAGAGTCAAACTTTAGCGTAAAGAGCGAGGCGTTGAGGAGGGGACAGCCCCTTTCATATACGGAATAATTTCTGTTCGTTTTAAGTTTTAATGTCGCTCCTTACTTTCAGTTTAAAAAACTTGTTTTTTTTATTTAATCACTTATAAAACTCATACTGATGCTTTATACCACTTGTACACGCTTTTGGTGCTTTTATAAATGCATTTTATCACCTATAATACTCTTACTGATGCTTTATGCCACTTTTACACGCTTTTGGTGCTTTTATAAATACTTTTTATCACCCATAAAACTCTTACTAATGCTTTATACTTCTTGTACACGGTTTTGGGGCTTTTATAAATTCTTTTAATCACCTATAAAACTCTTACTGATGCTTTATACCACTTGTACATGCTTTTCGGGCTTTTATAAATGCTTTTAATCACTTTATACCACATGTACACGCTTTTGGTGCTTTTATAAATGCTTTGTATCACCTATAAAACTCTTACTGATGCTTTATACCACTTGTAAAGGCTTTTTGTGCTTTTATAAATACATTGTATCACTTATAAAACTGTTACTGAAGCTTTATCCTACTTATAAACGCTTTTGGGGATCTTATAGGAACTTCGTATCACACATAAAACTCTAACTGGAGCCTTACTCAACTTATTCACACAGTTTTGGCTTTTATCAGTACTTTTTTTTCCTTATTATACTAATGCTGATGCTGTACCCCGCTTGTAAACACTGTTGCGGCTTTTATAAATACTCTTACTGATGCTTTACACAACTTGTAAATACTTTTGAGGCTTTTATAAATGCTTTTTATCACCTATACAACTCTTACTGATGCTTTATACCTTTTGTGCACGCTTTTGGGGCTTTTACAAATGCTTTTTATTACTTATACAACTCTTACTGCTTCCTTACGACAATTGTACAGGCTATTAGGGCTTTTATTAATGATTTGTATTATTTATAAGATCTTACTCATGTTTTATACAACTTGTACACGCTTTTGGTGCTTTTATAAGAGCTTTGTATCGATTATAAAACTTTTCCTGATGATTTATAACACTTGTAAACGCTTTTGATGCTCTTATTACTGCTTTTTATTACCTATAAAACTCTTACTGATGCTTTATACCACTTGTACACGCTTTTGGTACTTTTATAAATACTTTTTATCACTAATAAAACTCTTACTAATGCTTTATACTTCTTGTACACAGTTTTGGTGCTTTTATAAATTCTTTTTATCACCTATAAAACTCTTACTGATGCTTTATACCACTTGTATACGCTTTTCGGGCTTTTATAAATGCTTTTTGTCGCTTTCTACAACCTACATATGATTTTGTGTTTTACATACATGTTTTGTATCTTCTTTAAAACTCTTAATGAATCTGCACAACTCTTGTACTTACTTTTGGTGCCTTTATAAAAGATTTATGTCCCTTATAAGATTGCTACTGAAGCTTTTTACCGCTTGTACAAGCTTTTGGTGCTTTTATAAATTCTTTGTATAACCTATAAAACTCTTACTTATTCTTTATACCACTTGCACAGATTTTTTGGGCTTTTATAAATGCTTTGTATCACTTATAAAACTCTTACTGATGCTTTATAACACTTGTACATGCTTTTGGTGCTCACGCTTTTGGTGCTTTTTTAAATGCTTTGTTTCACCTATAAAACTCATTCGGATACTTTATACCACTTTTACACGCTTTTGATACTCTTATAATTGCTTTGTATCGCCTATAAAACTTTTACTCATGCTTTTTACCACTTGTCAACGCTTTTGGTGCTTTTATAAATGCTTTTTATCACCTAAAAAACTCTTACTAATTCTTTATACTTCTTGTACACGCTTTTGGGGCTTTTATAAATTCTTTTAATCACCTATAAAACTCTTACTGATGCTGTATACCACTTGTACATGCTTTTCGGGCTTTTATAAATGCTTTTAATCGCTTTATACCACTTGTACATACTTTTTGTTCTATTTTAAATGTTTTTCATCATAAATTCTATTCGTTTTGATTAGTTGTACACCTTATACTCTGTTGTTCTTAACTTATAAATGCTTCGTCTAAACTATAAAACTGTAAATGAAGCTTTATACCCATTATAAGCGCCCTTGTTAATGTTTAAAAGAATGTGTATCACTCAATAAACTCTTAATGAGGCGTCAAACAACTTATAAACACTAATGGTGCTTTTATAAATGCTTTGTATCGCTGATAAAACTCTTACTGATGCTTTATACCACTTGTACAGGCATTTGGTGCCTTGATAAATGCTTTGTATTATCTATAAAACTCTTACTGATGCTTTATACCACTTATACAAGCTTTTGGTGCTTTTATAAATGCTTTTGATCACCTATAAAACTCTTACTGATGCTTTATACCACTTGTACACGCTTTTGGGGCTTTTATAAATGCTTTTTATCGCCTATGCAGCTCTTACTGATGCATTATACCTTTTGTTCATGCTTTTGGTGCTTTTATAAATGCTTTGTATTACCTATAAAACTCTTACTGATGCTTTATACCACTTGTACACACTTTTGTTGCTTTTATAAATGCTTTGTATCACCTATAAAACTATACTGATGTTTTATACCACTTGTGCACGTTTTTGGTGCTTTTATAAATGCTTTGTATCACCTATAAAACTCTTACTGATACTTTACACTACTTGTGTACACTTTAGGTGCTTCTATAAATGATTTGTATCACCTGTAAATTTCTTATTGATGCTTTATACTACTTGTAAACGCTTTTGGGCTTTTTAAATGCTTTGCATCTCTTTTAAAACTCTTATTGATGCTTTATACTACTTGTAGACGCTTTTGGTGCTTTTATAAATGCTTTGTATCACTTAAAAAACTCTTACTGATGCGTTATACCACTTATATAGGCTTTTGGTGCTTTTATAAATGCTTTGTATACCCTGTAACACTCTTACTGATACTTCATACCACTTGTAAAAGCTTTTGGGACTTTTATAAATGCTTCGCATCAACTGTAAAACTCTTACTGATGCTTTATACCGCTTATACACACGTTTGTTGCTTTTATAAATACTTTGTATCACTTATAAAACTATTACTGATTCTTTATACCACTTATTCACGCTTTTGGTGCTTTTATAAATGCTTTATATTATCTATAAAACTCTTACTGATGCTTTATAACACTTATACACGCTTTTAGTGCTTTTATAAATGCTTTTATAAATATTTTTAGTGCTTTTATAAATGCTTTCTATCACCTATAAGACTCTTACTGATGACTTGTAAGACTTAGAAACGCGTTCTTTGATTTTTTGTATTAATGTAATCACCTGTAAAACTCTTACCGAGACTTTTTACCACTTTTACACAATTTTGGTGCTTTTAAACCTGATATGTATAGACTATAAAACTCTTACCGTTGGAATAAAACACTTGGACACTCTTTTGTTAATCTTATCAATGATTTTTATTGCATCTAAAAATCTTACTAAATGTTTATACAACTTGTACACGCTTTTGGTGCTGTTACAAATGCTTTGTAACACATATAAAACTCTTACTGATAATTTATACAACTTGTACACGCGTTTGTTGTTTTTATAAATGATTTTTATCACCTATCAAACTATTAATGCTGCTTTTTACCACTTTTACATTCTTTTTATGCTTTTACAAATGATTTGTATCACCTAAAAGACTCTTACTGATGCTTTATACCACTTCACACGTTTTTGGGAATTTTATAAAATCTTTTTATAACCTATAAAACTCTTACTGATGCTTTATACCGCTTGTACACGCTTTTCGGGCCTTTACGAATGCTTTTAATCACTTTATACCGCTTGTACATGCTTTTGTGTCATCTAATCGGCCTTGACATGTGTCTATTGCAACATGTGATTTGCTATGGTACTTTTTTATTTAAACTTTTTCCATTGTTAGATTCTAAAATGTGCTTTTTATAACTTGTACTCTCCTATGGGACCTTATTAATTACTTTGTAGCACCGATCAAACCTTTACTGAAACTTTTTATGACTTGTACGCGATTTTGGTACTTTTATAAAGAGTCTGCATTCTCTATGAGACTCTATTTGATGCTTTATCACCCTTATACACGCTTTTGGTACTTTTATAAATGCTTTTTATCACCTATAAAACTCTTACTGATGCTTTACACCACTTTAACCGCTTTTAGGGCTTTTATAAATGCTTTTTATAACCAATAAAACTCTTACTGATGCTTTATACCTTTTGTTCACGCTTTTGGTGCTTTTATAAATGCTCTGTATCACTTGTAAAACTCTTAGTGATGCTTTATACCACTTTTGCACGCTTTTAGGGATTTTGATAATTTTTTTTATCACTTATAAGTATCTTACTATTTGAGTATTACACAGTTACACACTTTTTGTGCTTCTAGAAATAATTTGTATCACCAGAAAGATTCATAACAATGATTTTTCACAATTTTACATACTTTTAGTGCTTTTCTAAATTATTTGTATCACTTAAAAAACTCTTAATGATGCTTTATACCACTTGTACACGCTTTTGTTGCTTTTATAAATACTTTTTATCACCCATAAAACTCTTACTAATGCTTTATACTTCTTGTACACGCTTTTGGGGCTTTTATAAATTCTTTTAATCACCTATAAACTCTTACTGATGCTTTATACCACTTGTACATGCTTTTCTGGCTTTTATAAATACTTTTAATCACTTTATACCACTTGTACACGCTTTTGGTGCTTTTATAAATGCTTTGCATCACCTATAAAACTTTTACTGATGCGTTTTACCACTTGTGTACAGGCTTTTGGTGTTTTTATAAATGCTTTGTATCACGTTTAAAACTCCTAATGATGCCTCATAACACTTATACAGGCTTTTGTTGCTTTTATAAATGCTTTGTATTACCTATAAAATTCCTACTGATGCTTTTTACCATTGGTACACGCTTATGGTGCTTTTATAAATGCTTTGTATCACCTATAAAACTCTTATTGTTGCTTTATACCACTTGTACAGGCATTTGGTGCCTTTATAAATGCTTTATATCACCTATAAGTCTTTTACTGATGCTTTATGCCAATTATAAACACTTTTGGTGCTTTTTAAATGCTTTTTATCACCTATAAAACTCTTACTGATACTTTATACAACTTGTAAACACATTTGGGGCGGTTTCAAGTGCTATTTATCACCTATACAACTCTTCCTGATGCTTTATACCTTTTGTTCACGCTTGTGGTGCTTTTTTAAATGCTCTGTATCACCTGTAAAACTCTTACTGATGCTTTATACCACTTATACACGCTTTTGTTGCTTTTATAAATGCTTTGTATCACCTATAAAACTATACTGATGCTTTATACCACTTGTACAGGCTTTTGTTGCTTTTATAAATGCTTTGTATCACCTATAATACTCTTACTTATGCTTTATACCACTTGTACACTCTTTTTCTGATTTTATAAATTCTTTGTATCATCTTTAAAATTATTACTTGGGCTTTATACCACTTGCACACGCTTTTGGTGCTTTTATAAATACTTTTTATAGCTTAGACAACTGTTACTTATGCTATACCACTTGTACACGCCGTTTTTAATTTTATAATTTCTTTGTATCACATATGAGACTCTTGCTAATGCTTTATACCACTTATACACGCTGTTGTTGCATTTATAAAAGCTTCGTATCACCTCTAAGACTGTTACTGAAGCTATATAACAATTATTAACGCAATTGGTGCATTTTCGAATGACTTTATTTTCATGAACTGATCTTGTTTAAGCTTTATTCAACCGATGCACATTTTAGCTACCCTTATTAATAATATTTATTACCTAATAGACTATTACTCATGCGTTATACCACTTACACACGCTTATGGTGATTTTATATTCTCTTTATTTTATCTGTAAAAATCTTAATGAATATTCTTAAAGATTATTAACTCGGTTGGTGCTTTTAAAAATGCTTTGTTTCACCTAAAAAACTCTTACTGTTGCTTTATACCTTTTGTTCACGCTTTTGGTGCTTTTTTAAATGCTCTGTATCATCTGTAAAACTCTTACTGATGCTTTATACCACTTATACACACTTTTGTTGCTTTTATAAATGCTTTGTATCACTTATAAAATGCTTACTGATGCTTTATACTACTTGTACACGCTTTTGTCTCTTTTATAAATGCTTTGTATCACCTTTAAAACTCTTACTGATGCTTTATACTACGTGTAAACGCCTTTGGCGCTTTTATAAATGGTTTGTATAACCTATAAAACTCTTACTGATGCTTTATACAACTGTACACGCTGTTGGTGCTTTTATAATTTATTTTTGTCACATATCAAACTCTTAATGATGCTTTATACCACTTGTAAACGCTTTTGGGGCTTTTATAAATGCTTTTTATCGCCTATACAGCTCTTACTGATGCTTTATACCTTTTGTTCACGCTTTCGGTGCTTTTATAAATGCTTTGTATCACCTATACAACTCTTACTGATGCTTTATACCACTTGTGCACGCTTTTGGTGCTTTTATTAATGCTTTGTGTCACCTTAAGACTTTCAATGAAGCTTGTAAACACTTGTAAACGCTTTTGTTGCATTCATAAGAGCTTTCTATCAATTATAAAACTCTTACTGATGCTTTAAACCACTTGGAAACGCCTTTGATGCTTTTATAAATGCTTTTTCTCGCTTATACGACTCTTACTGATGCTTTATACCACTTGTAAACGCTTTTGGTGCTTTTATAAATACTTTTTATCACCTATAAAACTCTTACTAATGCTTTATACTTCTTGTACACGCTTTTGGGGCTTTTATAAATTCTTTTAATCACCTATAAATCTCTTACTGATGCTTTATACCACTTGTACATGCTTTTTAGGTTTTTATAAATTCTTTTTATCTCTTTATACCACTTTTTTATGCTTGTGGTGATTATTTAAATTTTTCGAATCACCACAAAAACTATTACTTAATGCTTATAAATGTTTTATATGATTTATGTGACGTTATAAATTATTATTGTAAAAAGTAAACTGTTAAGTTAACTCCACTACCATTGGGAACGGCTTTGGGACATTCTTAATTGCACTGTATCTCCAGTAAGACTCTAAATTTTGCTTATTATCGACTATACACGCTTTTGGTACTAGCATGTATGCTTTCTATCGATTGTTAATCATCTTCTGGAGCGTTATACCCCTTGTGTTCTCACCGTCCGCATGGCTATCGGTACTTATCATCATTTTTCAAATTTTTACTGATGCTTTATACCACTTCTACATGCTTTTGGTGCTTCTATAAATGCTTTTAATAACCTGTAAAAATCTTACTGATGCTTTATACAGCTTGCTTTTGGGGCTTTTATAAATTCTTTGAATCGCCTATAAAGCTCTTACCGATGCTTTATACCACCTGTGCACGCTTTTGGTGCTTTTATAAATGCTTTGCATCACCTATAAAACTCTTACTGATGTTTTTTATCACTAGTACACGATTTTGGTGCTTTTACAAATGCTTTGTATCACTTATAAAAGTATTACTGATACTTTAGGCCACTTTTAGACGCTTTTGTTTCTTTTATACATGTTTTTTATCTCTCGTAAAGCTATTAATGCTAATTTATATCAATTTCACATGGTCTTAAGTCTGTTACCAATCATTTATATCACATAGAAGAATCTTATTTATGATTTATAAAGCTTCAAACTTTTGTGGGTCTTTTATAAAATCTTTGCATTTCCTATAATACTTAATGATGCTTTATATCGATTGTACACTCTTTTCGTGAAATTAAGAACTCTTTCATTCTCTTTATACAGCTTGTAAACGCTTTTGGTGCTTTTATAAATACTTTGTATCACTTATAAAACTCTTACTGATGCTTTATACCACTTATACACGCTTTTGGTGCTTTTATAAATATTTTGTATCACCTATAAAACTCTTACTGATACATTATAAAACTTATAACCGCTTTTGGTGTATTTATAAATGCTTTTTTATCACCTGTTGAACTCTTCCTGATGCTTTACACAACTTGTGCACGCTTTTAGTGCTTTTATAAATGATTTGCATAACCTATAAGTCTATCCTTGATACTGTGTACACCTTGTGTGCACGCTTTTGATGTTTCTACAAATGTTTTTTATAACTTGTCCAGCTCTTAATGGTGGCTTACATAAAGTGTGAACGTTTCTGTATCTTTTTATATGCTTTCTGTCACCTATAAAAATCTTACTAATGCTTTATACTTCTTCTACACGCTTTTGGGGCTTTTATGAATTCTTGTAATCACCTATAGAACTCTTACTGATGCTTTATAACACTTGTACACGCATTTCGAGATTTTATAAATTCTTTACATCAATTTATACCACTTGTACACGCTTTTGGTGCTTTTATAAATGCTTTGCCTCACTTCTAAACCTCTTACTGATGGTTCATACAACTTATAAACGCTTCTGGTGCTTTTATAAATGCTTTGTATCACCTCTAAAACTCTTACTGCTTCTTTATAACACTTATATACGCTTTTAGTGCTTTTATAAATGCTTTGTATCAATTAAAAAACTCTTATTGATGCTTTATACCACTTGTAGAAGCTTTTGTTGCTTTTATGATTGCTTTATATCACATGTAAAACTCTTACTGATGCTTTTTACCACTTGTAAACGCTTTTGGTACTTTTTTAAATACTTTGTATCACCCATAAAACTCTTACTGAAACTTTATACCACTTATAAATGCTTTTGGTTCTCTTTTAAATGTTTTTCATAACCTATAAAACTCTTACTGATGCTTTACACCACTTATTCACACGTTTGTGGCTTTTATAAATGCTTTTTATCACTTATAAAACTCTTACTGATGCTTTATACCACTTATACACGCTTTTGGTGCTTTTATAAATGATCTGTATCGCTTAAACAACTCTTGCAGGTTCTTTACACAACATGTGCAGAACTTTAGTTCTTTTATAATTGCTCTTACTCACTAATAAGACTATTGACGGTTATTTGAATAACACTTGAACGTTTTTTTGGCTTTCACAATTACTTTGTATCCCTGATAAATCTTTTCCTGGTAAGTTATACAAAGCGTAAATGCCTTTAGTGTTTTTATAATCATTTTGTCTCACCTATAAAACTCTTACTGATGCTTTATGCCACTTGTACACGCTTTTGGTTCTTTTATAAATACTTTTTATCACCCATAAAACTCTCACTTGTACAGGCTTTTGAGGCTTTTATAAATGTTTCTTATCACTTATGAAAATCTTACTGATGCTGTTTTCCACTTTTACACACTTTTTGTTCTTCTAAAACTTCTTTCTATCACCTATAAAACTCATACTGATTCCTTATAACAATAGTACATGATTTTGGTGATTTTATAAATGCTTTTTAGTACCTATGAAACTCCTAATGATACCGTATACGAATTATACACGTTATCGCGCTTTTAAAAATGTTTTATATAACCTATAAAATTCTTCCTACTGCTTTATACGTAATGTACACGCTGTTGGAACTTTTATGAATGCTTGTAATCCCCTATAAACTCTTACTTATGTTGTGTAAAACTTGTAAACGCTTTTGGTGCTTTTATAAATACTTAGAATCACTTTTTACAGCATGTACACGGATTTATTGCTTTAAGAAATGATTTCTATCACTGGAAAAGCTCCTTACGGTGATTATTAACACGAGTTACGACCTTTTGTACTCTTATATATAAAGTGCCTCACTTAATAGAGTATTACTCGTGCTTTATACTACATGTTGACGCGTTTGATGTTTTTATAATTATTTTGTTTCACCTATACGAATCTTACTGATGCCTTATACCACTTATATACGCTTTTAGGGCTTTTATAAATGCTTTGTATAACCTGTAACACTCTTACTGATACTTCATACCACTTGTAAACGCTTTTGGGGCTTTTATAAATGCTTTTTACCACCGATACAACTCTTACTGATGCTTTATACCTTTTGTACACGCTTTTGGTGCTTTTATAAATGCTCTGTATCACCTGTAAAACTCTTACTGGTGCTTTATACCACTTGCACACACTTTTGGTGCTTTTATAAATGCTTTGTATCACTTATAAAATGCTTACTGATGCTTTATACTACTTGTACACGCTTTTGTCTCTTTTATAAATGCTTTGTATCAACTTTAAAACACTTACTGATGCTTTATACCACTTACACACGCTTTTAGGGGTTCTATAAATTCTTTGTATTACTTATAAAAATGTTACTGATGGTTTATATCCCCTGCACACGATTTTCGGGCATTTGTAAATGCTTTTTATCACTTTATTGCACTTGAATACGCTTTTGGTGCTTTTATAAATGATTTGTAACAACTATAAAACTATAATGATTCTTTATACCCCTTGTACACGCTTTTGGTGCTTTTATAAATGCTTTGTATCACTTTTAAAAATCTTTCTGATGCTTTATACCACTTGTACAGGCTTTTGGTGCTTTTATAAAGGCTTTGTATCACCTATAAAATTCTTACTGATGCTTTATACCACTTGTACACGCTTTTATAAATGCTTTATATCTCCTATAAAACTCTTACTTGTGCTTTATTCCAATTGTAAACGCATTTGGTGCTTTTAGAAATGATTTGTAATTACTTATAAAACACTTAGTTGTTCTTTATTACCCTTACACAAAATTTTGGTGCTTTTATAAATGCTTCGTCTCGCATGTAAAACTATTACTGATACTGTATATCCCTGTTAAAGGCATTTGTTATTTTTATAATTGGTTTGTATCACTTATAAGACTGTTACTGAAACTTTATCACACTTATAAACGCTTTTAGTGATATTATAAATGCTTTTTATAACCTGTAAAACTCTTACTGATGCTTTATACCACTTGTACAGGCTTTTGGTGCTTTTATAAAAGCTTTGTATTACCCATAAAACTCCTACTGATGGTTTATACCACTTATACACGCGTTTGGTGCTTTTATAAATGCTTTTTATAACCTATAAAACTCTTACTGATGCTTTACACCAGTTGTACACGCTTTTTGGGTTTTTATAAATGCTTTGTATCCCCAATACATCTCTTACCGATTCTTTATACCTATTGTTCACGCTTGTGGTGCTTTTATAAATGCTTTTTATCACCTATAAAACTCATACTGAATCTTTATACCACTTGTACAGGTTATTAGTGCTTTTGATAATGCTTTTTATGATTTATGAGACTCATGCTGTAGACGTATTCCGCTTTCAAACGCTTTTTGCGTATTTACAACAACCCTGTCTTAACTGTAAAACTCATATTAATGCTTTATCCCGCGTTTACAAGCCGTTGGTGTTCTTGTAATCGATTTGTAACATCTGATAATGCATTTATGCTACTTTATACGGCTTTTACGCGCTTTTGATGTTTTTAAAATTGATTTTTATTATCTATAAAACTCTTACTGATGCTTTATACTTCTTGTACACACTTTTTGTAATTTTATAAATGCTTTTAATCACCTATAAAACTCTTACTGATGCTTTATACCACTGGTACATGCTTCTCGGGCTTTTATAAATGCTTTTAATCACTTTATACCACTTGTATACGATTTTGGTGCTTTTATAAATGCTTTTTATCATATATACAACCATTATTGATTCCTTATACAACTTATGAATGCTTTTTTTGCTTTTATAAATGATTTTTATCACCTGTAAAACTCTAATTGATACCTTTAAACACTTGTACACGTTTTTGGTGCCTTCTTAAATAATGTTTATCACCGATAAAACTATTACTGATTTTGTATACCACTTGTTCAGGCTTTTGGTAGTTTTATAAATGCTTTTTATCACTTATAAAACTCTTATTGATGCTTTATACCACTTGTACACGCTTTTGGGGCTTTTATAAATGCTTTGTATCACCTGTAAAACTCTTATTGATGATGTATACGACTTTTATACATTTTGGTGCTTTTATAAATATTTTATATCATCTATAAAATTCTTACTATTGCTGTATACTTCATGTACACGCTTTTGGGGCTTTTATAAATTCTTTTAATCACCTATAAAACTCTTACTGATGTTGTATACCACTTGTACACGCTTTTGGTGCTTTTATAAATGCTTTGTATCACCTGTAAAACTCTTACTGATTTTTTGTACCACTTATACACGCTTTTTGTGCTTTTATAAATGCTTTGTATCACCTATAAAACTCTAACTGGTGCTTTATACAGCTTGTAGACACTTTTGGTGCTTTTATAAATTATTTGTATCACTTATAAAACTCTTACTGATGCTTTATATTTAGAGGCTGTTAGTATAAGCTTTTATAAATTCTTTGTATAACCTATAAAACTATTAATGATTCCTTGTACAACTTATACATAATTTCTGTTCTTTTATGAATGCTTTTAATCACATGTAAAACTCTTACTGATGCTTTATACGACTTGTAAACACTTTTGGGGCTTTTATAAATGCTTTTTATCACTTATAAAGATATTACCGATTCTTTATACCACTTGTTCAGTCTTTTGGTAGTTTTATAAATGCTTTGTATCGCCTATAAATCTCTTACTGATGCTTTATACCACTTGTACAAGCTTTTGGTGCTTTTATAAATGGTTTTTATCACCTATCAAACTATTATTGATGCTTTATACCACTTTTGCACGCTTTTGGATTTTTTATAAATTTTTTGTATTCCCTATAAAACTCTTTTTGATGCTGTCTACCACCTTTTCACACTGTTGGTTCTTTTACAAAACCTTTTTATAACCTATGAAACTCTTAATGATTATTCACACCGCTTCACACGCTTTTGGGGCTCTTATAAATGCTTTGTATTACCTATAAAACTCTTACTGAGGCCTTATACCACTTGTACACGCTTTTCGTGCTTTTTTAAATGCTTTTAATTACTTTATACCACTTAGACACGCTTTTGGTGCTTTTATAAATGCTTTGTATCATCTATAAAACTCTTACTGATGCTTTATACAACTTATACACGTTTTTGGTGCTGTTATAAATGCTTTGTATCACCTGTAAAACTTTTAATAATGCTTTATACAACTTATACAAGCCTATGTTGCTTTTATAAATGCTTTTTATCACTTATAAAACTGTTACTTATGCTTTAATCAGATTGTTCACGCCTTTGTGTCCTTTAGAATGACTTTTTATCACCTATAAGATTCGTCCTGGAGATCCATAAAACTTGGAAAGACTTCCTGTGGTGTTATTTATATGTTTTAAAACCGAAATGATCGCAGCTTGAGCCTTATGCACCTTATAAAAACTTTTGGTACTTTATCAAACGCTTTTGATCTAATATTTATCTCTTATCCATGCCGTTTAAACCTTGTGCAAAATGTTGGGGCTGTCTTAATTGATTTTCATCAACGATAAGTTTATTACTGATAAGGTATAGAACTTGTTAACGCATTTGGTCTTTTTTCAAATGTTTTTTGTTGCCTGTCCGGCTCCTACCTATGCCTTTCACAACCTGTAAACGTTAGGGTGCTTTTTTAAATGTTTTTTATTACTTGTACAATTCTTACTAATGCTTTATACTAGTTCTAAACGCTGTTGGGTCTTTTATGAATGCTTTTAATCCCCTATAAATCCCTTACTGATACTGTGTACAACTTTTAAACGCTTTTGGTGCTTTTATAAATAGTTTTAATCACTTTTTAACACTTGTACACTCTTTTGGTGCTTTTATAAATGATTTGTTTCACATATAAAACTCTTACTGATGAGTTATACCACTTTTATACGCTTTTAGTGCTTTTATAAATACTTTTTATAACATGTAACACTCTTACTGATACTTCATATCACTTATAAACGCTTTTGGTACTTTTATAAATGCTTTGTATCACCTATAAAACTCTTACTGATGCTTTATAACACTTTTTTACGCTTTTGGTGCTTTTATAAATGCTTTGTATAACTTATAAAACTCTTACTGATGCTTTATACCACTTGTAAAGGCTTTTGGTGCTTTTATAAATACTTTGTATTACCTATAAAACTCTTACTGAAGGTTTATACCACTTATACACGCTTTTGGTGCTATTATAAATGTTTTGTATAACCTATAAGACTCTTACTGATGCTTTATACCACTTGGACACGCTTTTGGTGTTTTTATAAATACTTTTTATCGCCTATGCAGCTCTTACTGATGCATTATAACTTTTGTTCACGCTTTTGGTGCTTTTATAAATGCTCTGTATCACCTATAAAACTCTTACTGATGCTTTATACCACTTTTGCACGCTTTTCGTGCTTTCGTAAATGCTTTGTATCACTTATGTAAGACTCTTACTGTTGCATTAAAACACTTGTACACGCTTTTGTTGCTTTTATAAATGCTTTCTATCACCTGTAAATCTATTACTGATGCTTTATATCACTTGTACACGCATTTGATGTTTTTATAAATGCTTTTTATCGCCTATACAGCTCTTACTGATGCTTTATACCTTTTGTTCACGCTTTTGGTGCTTTTATAAATGCTCTGTATCACCTGTAAAACTCTTACTGATGCTTCACACCACATTAGACGCTTTTAGTTATTTTGAAAATTCTTTTTATCACTAAAAAAACTCATACTGATTCTTTAAACAACTTTTACACGCTTTTTGTAATTTTATAAATGCTTTCTATCACATATAAAACTCATACTGATGCTTTAAACCAAGTGTATATGCTTTTGGGGTTTTTGTAATTTATATGTATAGCTTATAAGTCTCTTAATGATCCTGTATACCACTTGTAAACGCTTTTGGTTCTTTTATAAATGCTTTTTATCACCCATAAAACTCTTACTTATGCTTTATACTTCTTGTACACGCTTTTGGGGCTTTTATAAATTCTTTTAATCACCTATAAAACTCTTACTGATGCTTTATACCACATGTACATGCTTTTCGGGCTTTTATAAATGCTTTTAATCACTTTATACCACATGTACACGCTTTTGGTGCTTTTATAAATGTTTTGTATCACCTATAAAACTCTTACTGATGCTTTATACAACTTGTACACGCTTTTGGTGCTTTTATAAAAGCTTTGTATCACTTATAAAACTCTTACTGATGCTTTATACCACTTATACACGCTTTTGGGGCTTTTATAAATTCTTTGCATCACCTATAAAAACTCTTAATGATGCTTTATACCAATTTTAGATGCTTTTGGTGCTTTTATAAATGCTTTGTATCACTTATAAAATTCTTACTGATGCTTTTTACCACATGTACAGGCCTTTGGTGCTTTTATAAATGCTTTGTATAACCTATAAAACTCTTACTGATGCTTTATACCACTTGTACACGCTTTTGGTGCTTTTATAAATGCTTTTTATCACCTATACAACTCTTACTGACGCTTTATACCACTTATACACGTTTTGGTGCTTTTTAAAATATTTTATATCACCTATAAAACTCTTACTAATGCTTTATACTTCTTGTACACGCTTTTGGAGCTTTTATAAATTCTTTGTATCCCATATAAATCCCTTACTGATACTTTCTACAACTTTTAAGGACTTTTGTTACTTGTATATAAGATTTTTATCATCTGTAAAACTATTACTGATTCTTTATAAAATTTATCCAAACTTTGGGTGATTTTATAGATGCTTTTTATCACCTAAAAAACTCTAACTGGTGCTTTCTACCGCTTATACAGGCTTTTGGTGCTTTTATAAATTATTTACTTTCTACCACTTATATACGCTTTTGGTGCTTTTATAAATGCTTTGTATTACCTATAAAACTCTTAATGATGCTTTGTACCACTTATACATACTTTTGTTGCTTTTATAAATTATTTTAATAACCTGTAAAACTCTTACTGATGCTTTATACGACTTTTAAACACTTTTGGTTCTTTTATAAATGCTTTTTATCGCATATAAAGATCTTACCGATGCTTTATACCACTTGTACACTCTTTTGGTACTTTTATAAATGCTTTGTATCGCCTATAAATCTCTTACTAATGCTTTATACAACTTGTACACGCTTTTGGTGATGTTATAAATGGTTTTTATATCTTATCAAACTATTATTGATACTTTATATCACTTTTAAACGCTGTCGTTTTTTTTGTAAATGCTTTTTATCACCTATAAAACTATTAACGCTACTTCTTTTCACTTATAAATACTTTTGGTGATTTTACAAATGATTTTTATTACATATGAAACTCTTACTGATGCTTTATACCACTTTACACGCTTTTGAGGCTTTTATAAATGCTTTGTATTATTTATAAAATTCTTACTGACGCTTTATATCACTTGTACACGCTTTTGGTGCTTTTATAAATGCTTTCTATCACCTATAGAACTATTATTGATGCTTTATACCACTTTTACAGGCTTTTGGTGCTTTTATAAATACATTGTATCACTTATAAAACTCTCAATGATGCTTTATCCCACTTATACACACTTTTGGTGCCTTTATAAATGTTTTTTATCACCTGTAAGACTCTTACTGATTCTTTATACCAATTGGAAACGCTTTTGGTGCTTTTATATATGCGTTGTATCACCTATGAAGCTCTTACTGATGCATTATACCACTTGTTAAAACTTTTGGGGATTTTATAAAATCTTTTAATCACTATATATCACTTGTACACGCTTTTGTTGCTTCTATAAATGCTTTGTATCACCTTTAAGACTCTTACTGACGCTTTATACCACTTGTACACGCTTTTCGTGCTTTTATAAATGCTTTTTATCACCTGTTAAACTCTTACTGATGCTTTATACTACTTACACACGCTTTTGGTGTTTTTATAAATGCTTTGTATCAACTATAAAACTCTTACTGTTAATTTATACCACTTGTACACGCTTTTGGTAATTTTATAAAATTTTTTATCACTTGTAAAACTCCAAATGGTACTTTATTCCACTTGTAAAGGCTTTTGGTGCCTTTATAAATGTTTTGCGTCACTTAACTGAATGTTACCGATACCTCTTACCACTTATACATGCTTATGGGGCTTTTACAAATCATTTTTATATCCTATAAAACTCTTACTTATGCCTTATACCACTTGTACAGGCTTTTGGTGCTTTTATAACTAGTTTGTATCACTTGCCAAACTTTTACTGATATTTTATACCACTTGTAAACGCTTTTGTTGCTTTTATAAATGCTTTGTATCACTTATAAAACTCATACTGATGCTTTATACCACTTGTACACGCTTTTTGTGTTTTTATAATTGCTTTTTATCACCGTTACGGATCTGAATGATCCTTTATACCAATAGGTCACGTTATGTTGCTTTTTAAAATGTTTTATATCACCTATAAAATTCTTAATAATGCTTTATACTTGTTCTATACTGTTTTTAAACTTTTATGGATGCTTGTTATCCCTTATAAATCCCTTACTGATGCTGTGTAAAGCTTTGACACGCTTTTCGGGCTTTTATAAAAACTTTTAATTACCATTTTCCTTATATACAGGACGTCGGTGAATTTATATCTGCTGCTCATCACATAATAACCTTAAACCTGTGGCACTATACACTAGCACACACTTTAGTTACTCATATTAAAAAATATTGTCACTTATAAAACTCATACTGGAGCTTATCACCGTATATAAACGTTTATTGTACTTCGTTAAATGCGTTGTATTATCCGAACAGCTCTTATCGGAGGTATATAAAGCTTGGTACTACGTATGTGGTACTTATGAATGCCATGCATCAAAGATAAAACTTTTACTGGTGCTGCACACATTTTTCACGCTGTGTTTTTGCTTTTATAAGTCACTTGTATAACCTTTCAAACTATTATCGATGCAGTATAAATTTTGTTCACGCTTTTGTTGCTTTTATAAATGATCTGTATCATCTATAAAACTCTTACTGGTGATTTATACCACTTGTAAACACTTTTGTTGCTTTTATAAATGCTTTGTATCACCTATAAAATTCTTACTGATACTTTATACCACTTGTACAGGCTTTTGTCTCTTTTTTAAATGTTTTTTATCACCTTTAAAACTCTTAATGATGTTTTATACCACTCGTAAAGGACTTTGGTACTTTTATAAATGCTTTGTATCTCTTTTAAAACTATTATTGGTGCATTATACCACTTATACACGCTTTCCGGGCTTTTATAAATGCTTTTAATCACTATATACCAATTGTACACGCTTTTGGTGCTTTTATAAATGCTTTGTATCACCTATAAAACTATACTGATGCTTTATACCACTTGTCCACGCTTTTGGTGCTTTTATAAATGCTTTGTATCACTTGTAAAACTCTTACTGATACTTTATACCACTTGTACAGGCTTTTGGTGCTTTTATAAATGTTTTGTTTCACTTATAACACTCTTACTGATAATTTATACCACTTGTACATGCTTTTGGTGCTTTTATAAATGCTTTGTATCATCTATAAAACTCTTACTGATTCTTTATACCACTTGTAAACTCCTTTTGTGCTTTTATAATTGCTTTGTCTCACTTATACAACTCTTACTGATGCTTTATACCCCTTGTACAGACTTTTGGTGCTTTTATAAATGCTTTGTATTCCCTGTAAAACTCTTAATGATGCTTTTTACCACTTATACACGCTTTTAGTGCTTTTAAAAATGCTTTTTATCACCTATAAAACTCTTACTGATTCTTTATACCACTTTTTAACGCTTTTGCTGCTTTTATAAATGCTTTTTATCACCTATACAACTTTTACTGATGCTTTATACCACTTTTACACGCTTTTGGTGCTTTTATAAATGGTTTGTATCACCTGTAAAACTCTTAATGATGCTTTATACCACTTGTAAACGCTTTTGGTGCTTTTATAAATGCTTTGTATCACCTATAAAACTCTTACTGATGCTTTATACCAATTATACACACTTTTGGTGCTTTTATAAATGATTTTTTTCACATAAAAAATTCTTACTGATGCCTTACACAACTTTTAAGCACTTTTTATGATTTTATAAATGCTTTTTAGTACATATACAACTCTTAATGATGCTTCATACCTTTTGTGCAAGCTTTTGCTGCTTTTATAAATGCTTTTTATGACCTATAAAACTCTTGCTGAAGCTTTATACCACTTGTGCACGCTTTTAGTGCTTTTATAAATGCTTTGTATCACTTATAAAACTCTTAGTGATGCTTTATACCACTTGTATAGGCTTTTGTTGCTTTTATAAATGCTTTGTATCACCTAAACTCTTACTGATGCTTTATACCACTTTTACACAGTTTTTGTGCTTTTATAAATGCTTTGTATCACCTATGAAACTCTTACTGATGCTTTATACCACTTTTAAAAGCTTTTCGAGCTTTTATAAATGCTTTTAATCCCTTTAAACCACATTTACACACTTTTGGTGCTTTTATAAATGCTTTTTATCACCTATAAAACTCTTACTGAAGCGTTATACCACTTGTGTAAAGGCTTTTGGTACTTTTATAAATGCTTTTTATAAATTATCAGACTCTTGTTGATTCTATATACCACTTGTAAACGAGGTCGGTACACTTTAAAATTATTTTGATCACAGGTAAAACTCTTATCGAGACTTTATTTCACTTTTACACGCTTTTGGGGCTTTTATAAATGATTTTTATCACCTATACAGCTCTTACTGATGCTTTATACCTTTTGTTCACGCTTGTGGTGCTTTTTTAAATGCTCTGTATCACCTTTAAAACTCTTACTGATGCTTTATACCACTTATACACACTTTTGTTGCTTTTATAAATGCTTTGTATCACTTATAAAATGCTTACTGATGCTTTATACTACTTGTACACGCTTTTGTCTCTTTTATAAACTCTTTGTATCACCTATAAAACACTTAATGATGCTTTATACCACTTGTACACGCTTTTGGTGCTTTTATAAATGCTTTTTATCACCTATAAAACTCTTACTGATGCTTTATACCACTTTACACGCTTTTAGGGCTTTTATAAATTCTTTTTATCACCTATAAAACTCTTAATGATGATTTATATCACTTTTAAACGCTTTTCAGGCTTTTATAAATGCTTTTAGTCACTTTATAGCACTTGTACACGCTTTTGGTGCATTTATAAATGCTTTGTATCACCTATAAAACTCTTACTGATGCTTTATACCACTTGTACAAGCTTTTGGTTCTTTTATAAATGCTTTGTATCACTTTTAAAAATCTTACTGATGCTTTATACCACTTGTACAGGCTTTTGGTGCTTTTATAAATGCTTTGTATCACCTATAAAACTCTTACTGATAATTTATACCACTTGTACACGCTTATGGTGCTTTTATAAATGCTTTGTATCATCTAAAAAATTGTTACTGGTGCTTTATACCACTTGTACACGCTTTTGGTGCTTTTACAAATGCTTTGTATCCCTTATAAAACTCTTACTGATGCTTTATACCCCTTGTAAAGACTTTGTGTGCTTTTATAAAGGCTTTGTATTACCTTTAAAACTCTTGCTGATGCTTTATACCACTTGTACAAGCTTTTAGTGTTTTCATAATGGATTTCTATAACCTGTACATCTCTTACTGATGATAAATACACATTTTAAACGCTTTTGGTTCTTTTATAAATACTTTGCTTCACTTGAAAGACTTTTACTGATGCTTTTTCCCACTTGTAAACGCTTTTGGTCCTCTTATAAATGTTTTTTATCACCTATAAGACTCTTACTGATGCTTTATACCACTTGGAAACGCTTTTGGGGCTTTTATAAATGCTTTGTATCACCTATAAAACTCTTGCTGATGCTTTATACCACTTGTACACGCTTTTGTGACTTTTATAAAAGCTTTAAATCCCTTTATACCACTTGTAAACACCTTTGGTGCTGTTACAAATGCTTTGTATCATCTATAAAACTGTTACCGATGCTTTCTACCACTTATACACGCTTTTCGTGCTTTTATAAATTATTTGAATCACCTGTAAAACTCTTACTGATGCTTTACACCACTTTTACACGCTTTTAGTGCTTTTTTAAATGCTTTGTATCACCTATAAGACTTACTGTTAATATATAACACTTATACACGCTTTTGTTGCTTTTATAAATGCTTTGTATCACCTGTAAAACTCTAACTGGAGCTTTGTATTTTCCACTTGTATACACCTTTCTGGCTTTTATAAATACTTTTCATCTCCTAAAAAATTGCTACCTATGCTTCTAACCCATTGTGCATACTTTTGGGTCTTTTATAAATGCTTTTTATCGCCGATAAGACTATTCTTGAATCCTTATACCGCTTATTCACACTTTCGGTGTTTTTATAAATGCTTTGTATCACTTGTAAAACTCTTACTGATGCTTTATACCACTTGTAAACGCTTTTGGGGCTTTTATAAATCCTTTGTATCGCCTATACAACTCTTACTGATGCTTTATACCACTTGTTCACGCTTTTGGTACTTTTATCACTTTGGGGCTTTTTTTATCACTTATCACTTTGGGGCTTTTATAAATTCTTTTAATCACCTATAAAACTCTTACTGATGCTTTATACCACTTGTACAGACTTTTGGTGCTCTTATAAATGCTTTGTATTACCTATAAAACTCTTACTGATACTTTATACCACTTGTACACGCTTTTGGTATTATCATAAATGCTTTCTATCACTTATAAAACTCTTACTGATGCTTTATACCAATTGTACACACTATTGGTGCTTTTATAAAAGCTTTGTATCACTTATAAAACTCTTACTGATGCTTTATCCCACTTATACACGCTTTTGGTGCTTTTATAAATGCTTTTTATAACCTGTAAGACTCTTACTGATGCTTTATACCACTTTGAAACGCTTTTGGGGCTTTTATAAATGCTTTGTATCACCTATAAAGCTCTTACTGATGCATTATACCACTTGTACAAGCTTTTCGGGCTTTTATAAATGCTTTAAATCACTTCATACCACTTGTACACGCTTTTGGTGCTTTTATAAATGCTTTGTATCACCTATAAACGTCTTACTGATGCCTTATGCCACTTTTACACGCTTTTGGTGCTTTTATAAATGCTTTGTATCACCTGTGAAACTCTTACTGATGCTTTATACCAATTATACATGCTTTTGGTTCTTTTATAAATGCTTTGTATCACCTATAAAACTATTACTGATAATTTATACCACTTGTACACGCTTTTGGTACTTTTATGAATGCTTTGTATCACTTATAAAACTCTTACTGGTGCTTTATACCACTTGTACAGGCTTTTGGTGCTTTTATAAATGCTTTTTATCACCTATAAAACTCTTAATGATGCCTTGTAACACTTATACACACGTTTGTTGCTTATATAAATTATTGTTATCAACTGTAAAACTCTTACTGAGACTTTATACGACTTGTAAACACTTTTGGGGTTTTATAAATCCTTTGTATCGCCTATACAACTCTTACTGATGCTTTATACCACTTGTTCACGCTTTTGGTACTTTTATCACTTTGGGTCTTTTTTTTATCACTTATCACTTTTGGGCTTATATAAATTCTTTTAATCACCTATGAAACTCTTACTGATGCTTTATACCTCTTGTTAAGGTTTTTCGTGCTCTTATAAATGCTTTGTATCACTTATAAAACTCTTAATGAGGATTGATACCACTTGTACACGCTTTTGGTGTTTTTATAAATGCTTTGTATCACCTGTAAAACTCTTACTGATGTTTTATACCACTTATACACACTTTATGTGCTTTTATAAATGATTTGTATCACCTATAAAACTCTTACTGGTGCGTTGTACCACTTGTGTAAAGGCTTTTCGTGTATTTATAAATGCTTCGTATCACCTGTAAAGCTCCTACTGATGCCTTATACCACTTGTGAACGCTTTTTTTAGTTTTTTAAATTACTTGTATCATCTGTGAAACTCTTACTGATGCTATATACAAATTGTGAACTCTATTAGTGCCTGTATAAAAGCTTTTATATCACCTATAAAACTCTTACTGATGCTTTATACACCTTGTACACGCTTATGCTGTTTTTATAAATTCTTTTTATCACCTTTAAAACTCTTACTGATGCTTTATACCACTTGTAAACACTTTTGGTGATTGTATAAATGCTTTGTATCGCTGATAAAACTCTTACTGATGCTTTATACCACTTTTACATGCTTTTGGTGTTCTATAAATGCTTTGTATCACCTATAAAACTCTTACTGATGCTTTATACCACTTGTACACGCTTTTGGTGATTTTATAAATGCTTTTTATCACCTGTAAAACTCTTACTGATGCTTTATACCACTTGTACACGCTGTTGGTGCTTTTATAAATGCTTTTTATCACCTATAAAAATCTTACTGATGCTTTATACCACTTATACACGCTTTTGGTGCTTTTATAAATGCTTTGTATCACCTATAAAACTCTTACTGATGCTTTATACCACTTGTACACGCTTTTGGTGCTTTTATAAATGCTTTGTATCACCTATAAAACTCTTACTGATGCGTTATACCCCTTGTGTACAGGCTTTCGGTGCTTTTATAAATGCTTTGTATCACCTATAAAACTCTTACTGATGCTTGATAACACTGGTAAACGCTTTTGGTGCTTTTATAAATGCTTTTTATCACCTATAAAACTCTTACTGATGCTTTATACCACTTGTAAACACTTTTGGTGCTTTTATTAATGCTTTTTATCACATATAAAACTCTTACTGATGCTTTATACCACTTGTACACGCTTTTGGTGCTTTTATAAATGCTTCGTATCGCTGATAAAAATCTTACTGATGCTTTATACCATTTGTACACGCTTTTGGTGCTTTTATAAATGCTTTGTATCACCTAGAAAACTCTTACTGATGTTTTAGACCACTTTTACACGCTTTTGGTGCTTTTATAAATGCTTTGTATAACCTGTAAACTCTTACTGATTCTTTATACCACTTGTACACACTTTTTGTGCTTTTATAAATTCTTTGTATCTCCTTTAAAACTCTTATTGATACTTTATTACAGTATGCACACATGTTTTTTGAGTTTCTTAATACTTTTTATTTCCTAAAGGACTCTTAATGATGATTTACACTACTTATAAATGCTTTTGGTGCATTTTCAATTAATTCTTTTCTCCTGTATGATTATTGCTGAAGCTGCACACCACTTATAAAGACTTTTGGTGCTTTAATAAATGCTTTGTATCACCTGTAAAACTATTACTGATACTTTATTCCACTTGTAAACGCTTTTGGGGTTTTAAAAATGCTTTATATCACTTATTAAATTATTACTGATGCTTTATACCACTTTTGCACGCTTTTGGTGCTTTTATAAATGATTTGTATCATCTATAAAACTCTTATTGATGCTTTATACCACTTTTACACGCTTTTGTTGCGTTTATAAATGCTTTTTATCACCTATAAAACTCTTACTGATGCTTTATACCCCTTTTACACGCTTTTGGTGCTTTTATAAATGCTTTTTATCTTACTGATGCTTTATATGCTCTTACTGATGCTTTGTACCACTTGTACACGATTTTTTATTTTATAAATTCTTTGTATTACCTATAAAACTCTTACTGATACTTTATACCACTTGTACACACTTTTGGTGCGTTTATAAATGCTTTTTATCACCTATAATACTCTTACTGATTCTTTATTCCACTTGTGCACACTTTTGTTTCTTTTATAAATGCTTTGTATTAAATATAAGATTCTTATCAATGTTGTATATTACTCATACATACTTTTGGTGCTTCTACAAATACTTTGAGTTATCTATAAAGCTCTTATTGATGCTTTATAATCCTTGTACAGGATTTTGAGGATTTTTTAAATTCGTTGAATAAATTATGAAACTCTTAATTATGCCTTGTACAACTGGTACACGCTTTTTTATTTTATAAATTCTTTGTATCACCTATAATACAATATGGGTGTCAACCCATATGACACCAACTACTATGTCGATGTCAAGGACGTGGAATATGGGGACCGAGTGGAAGTGATTTTTGCCAAACCAAAGGTATCTCTTTCTGCTGCGGTTGAGTTTAAAAAGAGTTTAGGAAATTTTTTATCGTACTCTGTGATGAAATAAGAAAACTTTTTTTTCAACTTCAGGTATTCATCAGTAAGAAACTTTGACAGGATTCATACAGGCTATGTTATGGGAGTAGAGTAAAATCAGCCAAACCTGACACCGCTTCTGGCTCAGTTTCGGAATTTAATTATTGACAATGATCTGGATGATATCTTCCGATAGTGGAAGAGATAACCATTTTGCTCTGAGCTTGGTACTTCGATTGACTCAGATCCAGCAGGCAAAACGATGTTAATGGGTCAAAGTGGTTTCCTCTGCTCGGGCGTTTCACTTTAAGCCTATTTGTTCTCCCCCACGCTTCCGCTGCTGCTGAGTGAAGTTTCTCAGCTGTAAATCAGAACAAAACCAGCATTAGAAATCGTCTCGGTTTCACCACCTTGAACGGGCTTCTAGTGGAAAAAGGATCGTCTCATAGAATTGAAAACCATCCTTGAAAACGGTTTTGTATCCCAAGTGGAATAACTGTAGAGAGGGATATGAAGAAGTTGGGTTACAAGAAGAAACAGCAGAAAAAATGACCAATTAGCACAAATATTCCTCTTTTTTTTAATGTTACAGTTTTATTACCATTGTACGGTTCAATCTGATTTCTTGTGCAATATAGTCGAAATTCTTCTGTTATATTAATTTTGTTCTGATTAGTAGAAAAGACCAAGAACTTATGTAGGATGACCAGTGAATTATGCGGTCAGTGCGTAACTCGCCGGTGGGTAGCCTAGTCCGTGGACCCATGGAAATCCATGGTGTTAGTCACTTTCATGACGTGATTGCTGATATTTTTTGTTTGTAGATTCTGGTTCTCGTTACTCATCCTATAGGTGGATTGTAAGTTCTTGACATTACGTTATTGGGTTTTTAACTTCTCCATCATTCGCCTTAATGCTCAAAATTTTTAAAGAAAGGATTAACCCTGACGATAACACTCGGGAAGGCTTTCGGAAAATTTTACTGAAATCTTCTTCTAAAATGCTTCTAGTGGTTTGGGTCTGCTATTTGTTAATCTGAGAAAGTCTATAGAAGCATTCTTCATATTTCAAGCTATGAGGCTGCTACTGCCTTGGCTTTATTTTACCTGCTCTTACCCTAGAACCTTCTCTCAGTTTGCAGCGAAATCAATAAGACATAACTACCAGCAAGCGTCGCAAAGCGACGCAAGCGGCGAATTTTTAACCTACTGTTCAGATGGTACAAATTAATCTTTTATGGTACAACTTTGGTCGGAAAACTGGTACAATTTATCTCAAACCGTTGGCAACGCTGCATAGTGAGCCAAATTCTGATGAAAATGCTATTTAACAGACTTGATTGTCGGTGCATAGCGAATTTATTGCATATCAAAATAGCCAATCAGAGGAGATGGCCATAAACTGTGCCATTTATATTATCAAAGAAGAAAATTTAAGGAAAATATAATAGAGAACAGACTCAGGATCTACGACACGTGGCTCGTTTTTATGTTTGTTGTGGGTGCAGATAATATATTATTTCTATTTTAGCCTATATTCACATCCTAAGGTCTAAGCAGGTAGGTTGTAAACACATTTCCAGTCATCAACTACTATATTAAGCAGAGATCGACTATACTTTGGATGAGGTGTAATTTTAGCTGAGGAGCTTTACACTATCTTGGAAAATAGTTGCACTAGGAGAGTCAAACTTTCAGGAATTAGCTCAGATCCTAAATTATGCCCCGGAGAGGTAATTTCTAACTCCCATTTCAAGGTCATTACTGTATTATTTGCCTGGAAATTCAGATGACTCAGGTTTAAAAGAAGGTTTAAAAGAAATTATAAAAATACCCCGCTGCTAAAGAAAGAATTATTAAGGGTAAAAGAAAACTATTCAAAAATCTAGTAAAGCATTCTATCCCAGTCCCGTTTATTACTCCTACTAAAAGCGCAAATTTGCATGAACAGCTTGGTGAGAATTTTGCAAGTGAGGCTGTTGAAGAAGTGAATGAGGTAGCTTATTCTGTTGAAAAAATCTACAAATGCGACATTTGTTCAGACGTATGTGACGCAGGATGCTTCGGATGTGAAGAGTTCTGGTGCAAACATTATATCCCCATCTATTTTGTCATAAGAGGACAGTCAAGAAACCCAAGTTGTGATGTAGTTAAATATGATACTGAAGAAAATTCTGGACAAGAAAGTGATTTCAACATTGATAGTGTTAATGATAATAACTCTTTTGAAGAGTCAGATGGATTGTTTGAGGCTCCTGCAGGGAAAAAACTGCCACTGACTTGCAAAGCAAGACACATGGATGAGGACACCAGTTGCAGCGAAAGTTAAAAATTAAAATAAGCAGTATGAAAAAAAGAAAAAGACAAACCTTCCGTTCATCTTATGGCCTCTGCAAGGACCAACAAAACCGCAGTAATAAAAAATATAACTTGAAAAGCACATGAATACGAGATAGTTGTACTATTGAAAGTGACCAAGATCTCAATCATCATTGATGAATCCGCAGACAGAACAGCAACACAATTTCTTGTAATAATTGTTCGCTATTATTCTCTACAAGAGCAGAAACCAGTCGAGCAGTTCAATAGCTTAATTACAGATGAATTCAGTAAAGTAAGAAAAAAACACCACTGACAATTATTGTCGTCTTTACTTCGGACAATGTAAGTATCATGCTAGGATCCAACAATGGCTTAGTAAAGTCTTTGAAGGATGGCTTACCAAGGCTTGCAACTGTCGGCTGTATCTGCAATTCATTTACCCTTTGCTCAGCTGCTTCATGTGATGTCTTAGACCCCCTTGTTTTGCAGTTCAGTCATGATATTTTTTAGTTTTATTGTGTTTAGCCCAAAATGGAAAATGAAATTTAGACAGTGCCAAACATTTCCTGATATGGCTGAGCGCTGTCTGATTTATCCTAGCAAAACGAAATGGCTGGCGATGGAGAGTGTGGCTTACCGTCTTCTAGAGCAATATGGGACGCTTAACCTTTATTGTCAATTAATTAAAAAAACTTTTCCCACAAAATAAGTTTTTCAAAGAAAAGTAAAGAACTCCATTAAAAAAAAAATGAGCAAAAATAAAATCAAATAATCTACCAAGCGTGAAACTACCACAAATCAGCATCGATAAATAAATGAAACACAGAACGAACAGAAATTACAATAAATAACCGAGTCAAACTCAAAACAAGCAGAAATTAATATGACTTGGGCTCAAAACCCTTACGTTTTTCTAATGCCAGAACATAATTTGCACTTTACTGGAAAAAATATAAATGTTTTTACTTTTATAACTTTAATAAATCAAATAATATTAAGATTTTGATTACTAAATATCAGTATATGTATATTAAACTGACAATGCACATTCATTACCTGCAAGATATCCAGTAACGCCCTTTACAACGCACTAATAAGCGATGAAATTAAATTACATTATGTGTTCCTTGGTTAAATTCTAACAGTGGTGAACCAACTTAATGTAGAGTTTCAGAGTAAAAAGGTAAAAGTTCATTTACTTCTTAATAAGGTGAAAATTTGCTTGAAGAAAATGAATTGCAAATTTCATCAAAGCAGATGTTTTGGCTCGCACTAGCCCATTTGCTATAGACGTTACAAAGCCTGATAATCTGCAAAACTTTAAAGACATGTATTCTTGAGAAAATTTCTAAGCACATACCAGTAAGATGGGAAAAAATCTTGAACCCCAAATATTGAAAAATGTACTGTTTAAATTTGTCACTTTCTATTAAAAGCTTTGTTTGCAAATTAAATCACGAATCAATGCCTGTAATCCTCTTCTGAATCAGTTCAAATATTTTAATCTTACAATTGTCATTTCAATACGATCCCCTCTATTGCTTTTATATACAGTAGATTTACTGTAGCTTAAGATATTGGAAAATATTTTCTCAACACCGAGTGGAAAATGCTTCCGCATTTTCCATTGTTGATGATGAAATAAAAAAAAAAACGCCAAGCTAGAACCTGCGTGTTTTTTTTCGTTTTTTTCTTAGGGGTTTGTAAGGACGGCGGCAAAAATTCTTTGTTCTTGACCCTCCCCAGGTTAATGGAAGTACTGATGTCCTTTTCTCACTCCAGTGCCTCAGCAGAGAGACATTTTTCTCTGCTGAAGCTCATTATGAGCCCCCTGTGAAACAGGCCGAATCCCAGTGCCATTTAGTCTCTCATGCATGTGCATAGGTTTATCCCGGATGCATTCTGGGACATACCAAATACACCTGTGTCAAAGACGAAAAAATGGAGGAAAATGGAAGTTCAAGAAGACTAATAGTCAAAACTCATTGATCCAAAGCATTTGTTTTTATAATTAAACGAAGTCATTATGTTTTTTGAGAGCTGAAAAATCGTATTTTGCTGTTTTTCCTTGAAGTTCAAAAGTTAGTATAAGTTTTTTCTTTAAATTCAAGAAGAGGTTGAAAAATCCTGTTTTATTTTCAAGTTGGTAAATTCATGAAGAATTAGGAAAGATATAAACATAAGTCACGCCCTATTTTGCGTCCACATTGAATCTTTCATGAGGTTTTCTGGCCAAAAAAAAAAAATTATGAAATATAGGAATGATAACGCTCCAAAGCTTTAACCTGAATGTTTACAAAATCTTTTTTATTTGGTATTTTGCCATTTCACTTTTAATAAGTAATTCATCTAGTTGATAGTTGTTGGTAAGAAAACAAAAAGCTTACAATTGTCACCTAATACTCTGTGGTAAATGGAAATACATGCTAAAAATTTCGACTGTAATTGATGCCAAAGGCAAAAATATTATGAACCCCATCCATTTTTGGTGCTTTGGTACAAAATATTTTTAAATCCAATGTAGACAAGTTCACTCTTTAAAAACTAATTTCCTATTTGTTTTTAAAGTCTAAGAATCTGCAAAATCTGGAAATAAACACAAAAACTGGAAACTGTGATTAGTTCAGTGAACAAAATCTGTATGAACGTGGCAATTTAAAAAATTTTGGTACGGAAAATGCTTCTCTTTGTTCTGAAGACTAGTAGAGACCGCTGGCACGTATAAATTCACCTAAATGTGTAAATACCAGTAACAAGCATAAATTCACCTAAAAATATGTATAAATATGCACCGGTATTATACAAAAACTGCTTAGGTATGAAAGTTAATTAAAAGATATGGACCTATTTGGCATATTGAAACGTTTTCAGCTTGTGCTTTAAAACACAGCCAATTTGCCTTTTGGTGATTTTTTTGTGATTTATTCTAAGAGAAAATGGTGATTTTTTATTGCGTTCAGTGGCAACCCTGCCCATGCATGATTAGTTTTGCTGTCTTACTGAGGTGAAATAATCAGTGACTTTCATATGTTATGTCTTGTTTTTATTCTTTATCTCTAAGGAGTGGCGTTATTTTGGGCTTATGTGTATCCTTTTAGCTTGACCATCGGCTTCTCCATAAATACAAAATTTAATTTATAAATACATACATGTGTGTCTCATGTGTGATAAAAACGGATTGGGGCTCAGAAACGAAAAAAATAATTCTCAAGTAAAGAAAGCATAGTCCCACAGCAGCCTGAGCTAGGTCTTTTTCAAGGAACTTAACAATCTCAAGAAACTAGGGGGATCAGTCTCAAGGGGCTCTTGTCTAAGGAACCAGGGAAATAAGATTTATCACCGCTTGTCTGATATTTCAGCTTAGACTTGACCCACGACAATTTTCCGGAAGTAAAATAAATATACAAGACATTGACACCATTCGAGTCGTCTTTTTCAGAGCTAAAGTTTACCACTATGGATACCAACTATGGCAGGTGGATTAAAAACGCTTATACGCAAATGAAATTCGATTTGAGGACAAAAGAGGATTATTGGGGTTATTCTTTTCAATGAAAACCTAGAAAAAGAAAAAGAAAAGATTTTGCAAAGTAAAGACAAAGAAAAGTATAATAAAAGTTAAATAAATAAAAAGGCTCGTCATGTCCAGTAACAGGATTTTATGTAATGATTTCAGTCTTTGCCTGGAATTCCGGTTTTAGGTATAAATTCTCTTCCTTCTTGAGCAGTTGACGGCCCTTCAAAAACATAATGTCCTTTCTAGCATTAAAAAGAGTGCAAGAAAGGATAAAAGACTTTTGCTCGAAAATAAAACTGCGCTAGCAGAGGAAGCTGCTAAAAAGGGTGATTTTAAAACTTTTTACCGGCTGACTAATAAGATGTTCGGGAAATAGAGCAGCAGAATCACCCTGGTAAAAGACGAGAATGGTGGGATTTTATCAGATCCTGGTAAAATTGACGAAGGGTTGGCTGTCCACTTCGGGAAATTAGTAAATAGACCGAGACCCAGTGACAGAGAAAATGTATCTGGTACCCCCTTTTTACAACTTGACATAAATACAGACCCTTCCAAGCTCTGCCAAGGTCATGTATGCAGCAAAAAAACTGAAAAACGGACGAGATCCTGGCATAAAACGGAATCCCAGAAGAAATGCTAAAATATTCAATAAGAACATGCCTCTCTGTGTGGATCGCCCTTTTCACCAATATATGGAATATAGGGAAGGTTCCACGTGAATGGACCAAGCGAATATCGATAAAAATCTTCAAAAATGGAGACACAATCGTGTTCGATAATTGGAGAGGTATCAACCTTCTGCCAGTACCGTGTAAACCATTGGCTTCTATTATATTGTACCGAATTCAAGATGCACTCGATACACATCTGTGAGAAGAGCATCATGGTTTTAGGAGCGGTATATCGGGCTCTGACTTGATATTTGTACTGATAACGCTTGTCGAGGAATCAAAAGAGGGGAATAACAAGTTATGTCTAGTATTTATTGACTTCGAAAAGGCGTTTGACACAGTTGACCGAAAATGCTTATGGCGAGTCCTTAAGTATTAAGGGGTGCCAGAAAAACTAGTGAGCATAATAATATCCCTATACGAAGAGACCGAGTGCTGCTTTAAAACCGAGAATGGCACAGCCAGATTTTTCAAGATAATGTCTGGTGTGCGTCAGGGGTTAGTACTTTCCCCATTTCCTTTTGTAATTATAATGGATTACTTATTAAGACGAAACTTTGGATATGGGGTAAAAGTAAGCAGCAAACAACTTTGTGATTTAGATTTTGCGGATGACGTGGTCTTGCTAGAAGATTCTAAACAGAGGTTGCAGCAGCTACTTGACGCAATTACAGAAAATGCAGAAAATGTTTAAGGAAAAATTTACTAATTTGCATTTGTTTTTACTGAATGCTCAAAAATTTTTTTACATCATCAAGCATCCATTTTTACTATAGGGGGGTAATCAATAGGATTTTCACAATCTCTTTTCCTCTTTTCCTTCGTTTTTATAGTATGATTAAAAATTTCCGAAACCTAAAAGTTCAAAAATCCTTTCTTTTTTTTATTGTTTGGATGCACTACTGCATAGGCTTCATAATTCAGATGCGGTGTATCCAAGACGTCAAACAATAGTCTGAAATCTTGGATTCTGGAAATCCTGCTGGTATAGCCCGGCTTTAAATTTATCAATGGTTTCAGGTCATAAAATTCAGATATATTGAAAAAGTAAAAAATAATCAACGAAGAAAAATAGCTACAATTCATATTCACGAAGCAATTCAGGCGACGGAGTGCTTATAATCTGAGGAGTGTTTGAAAGTGACAGCTTTTGAAATTTGTCCCACAGTTTCCGCTTTTAGGTTTGAAATCTAAATCCTTCAATTTTGCATTTTTAAGAGGAAATTTGCCAGTTCTACAACACTAATTGGGTTGGTCTTTAAATAAGGGATAACCTGCTCACAGAGATTTCTGGTAGATTTTAAAGCAATTATTTTAGGATTTTTTTTAAACTGATTTTTTTCTGGTTTCGCTTTCGTTCGTATTCAAGGGAATCAAATACCAATACAATCTAGGTCACTTCTGAACGAAAATGACGTAATCAGCTACGGGTCTAGTTGTAAAATGATGTCAATTAAAAAGAGCTCGTCAAATTGGACTAGGGCTCCCAAGAAAAAGGAAACTTATATAACATACAATAATTAGTTTTAAAAAATAACATTGTGTCAATAGTCTTCGGGTCAGGTAAATTATACAAATTGAAAAGTAAGAAGAAAAATATGTAGTCATAATTAAAAAAAGTCGCACTTAAAAGGCTTTAATCGTCCTCGGCCTCGTCCGAATTTAAAGTATCCACTAATGTCAAAATCTGACTGAAGGGATCTACTTGTTTCCATTTCTTGGCAGCCCAATTCAAATCGCTGGGGATCACCCAGTCATGTACTCCACTTAACGATCTGAGAGCAAGTTGCTTCGTTTTCATCAGGGACGAAATACTCGAGACATTTGGCCTATACCAATTTTTGGTTTTGATGACCGACAAAATCGAGAACTGTCTCTCTGCTCCAGCACTTGAATGGGACAAGCTAGAGAGGGTCAAAAAGAGCTTGGGCAAGTATGGAAAAATTTCGTTTCCAGCAGCGTCCTTAAAAAGGGACAAAGATAACTAACAAGCGTAACAGCTGTTATGAGAGTTTCGGAAAATTCTCTGAAAACAAATTAAGCCGGCATATTAGTCCTGATTTTAAATAGTTTGCCTTTCAAAGCGAGTATCAAGAAGAAGCCGAGAGAAAAGTAGAGATTTTTAAGCGTTTGGGTTGACGCAAAATCGCAAAAATGAGAGCAATAGTAGCCATAATATCTAACGTAATGGAAATCAGATTTTGTAATGAATGGACCCTTATTTTTTTTTTCCCTGAATTTATGGAAAATAAAAAAAGTTTTGTTTATTATACATCATGACTTTTTACTAGACTTCGGGAAATTTACTAGATCCTCTAAATTTACTAGATTTTTTTTACTAGATCTAGTAAAATCCTACTGACGGTGGCAACCCTGTGCAAAATAGTATCACATTCGTATAAAAAAAGTCATTTTCCAAAAATTTGCCGCTCGCGCTGGTATCAACAAGCTCTTCAAATTGAAAATATTGGCCAATCCGCTTGGGACTACCTCCGTGCGGTTTTACGCATCTTTAAATTCTCCAACATGAAAACTCGGCTCTAATGCCATCTATCAACTATAAATAAAGTGGTGATGATTCTCCGCTTTGCGCAGCACTCCCACTCTAGTCGCTGGTATCATCAAGCTCTTCAAATTGAAAATATTGGCCAATCCGCTTGGGACAGCGGATTGGTATCACATTTTGTAATGAATGGACCCTTATTTTTTTTCCTGAATTTATGGAAAATAAAAAAAGTTTTGTTTATTATACATCATGACTTTTTACTAGACTTCGGGAAATTTACTAGATCCTCTAAATTTACTAGATTTTTTTTACTAGATCTAGTAAAATCCTACTGACGGTGGCAACCCTGTGCAAAATAGTATCACATTCGTATAAAAAAAGTCATTTTCCAAAAATTTGCCGCTCGCGCTGGTATCAACAAGCTCTTCAAATTGAAAATATTGGCCAATCCGCTTGGTACCACCTCCGTGCGGTTTTACGCATCTTTAAATTCTCCAACATGAAAACTCGGCTCTAATGCCATCTATCAACTATAAATAAAGTGGTGATGATTCTCCGCTTTGCGCATTACTTCCACTCTAGTCAACTTTCCAGCCTCCGGCCCCTGCTAAAAACCCGCTTAAACGCAAATGGTGCTTACTGCATAAAATGGGAATTCGTCCTACAGAGTACTTTCTTCTCTTTTTTCTGAGTAGTCTTTGCTCATAGCGTGACAAAGGAACGAAAAAAGAGGAAAAGCCTTCAGTTTTTTTTTCTTTTGAGAAAACGGAAAAAGGGACAGCAATACTCGTCTACATTGAGACTTTTTCATACTGTTTTTCCACAAAATGGACTATTTGGATTATCTAAGTGCGTTCAGGTGCTTGAAACTTTTCTTTTCTCCGAAAATACTGAAGAGAATGCCACGAACATAGATTGCAGCTATTGATGACCCTATGATAAATACAAGTAATAGTCGATCAGACACTAAATCTTTCAAATAATTTATCTGGCAAAAACTTTAGGATATCCTTCTGCTAAGGTATATGGGAGACAAAACTTAAGGAAATTATGACTTATTACACTCAAAACTTCGTAACCAGGAAAAACCTAAAAGAAGGAAGTGCGTCCAAATTCAATTTATGAAACAATCCAGCAAACATTTGATACCGCCAAGAGTTTAAAGAAGAAATATGATAAATTCAAATGGTAATGTTGCTTTTTTTACTCTTTTCTTCTTTGAATTGCGGTCGATCCTCAACTTGTGCTACATAAAAATTGGATTTGGACCCGCTCAAGAATTTTGACCTGCTTGGCTGTTTCATCATCTAACGAGCCTACGAATTATTGCAAAATTACGAAATCAAACAGTTCGTGGTAACGAACTGTAAGTAAGGAGCGACTCGGCTCAATGGTAACCGAAACTATAGAAAACGGAATTTTGATACCAATAGATACATCAAAAGAATCATATTTTAATTCTGATTACAAATATATAAGTTTTATAAAGTTTAGTCCTACCCATCAAAAGTAATGCGCCTGAGAAAATTCGGCTGATTTTCGAAAAAGGGGGAAACACACCCTAAAATCTATAGAACCTTAATGAAAATCACACCATCAGATTCAACGTATCAGAGAACCCTGCTGCAGAGGTTTCAAGCTCCTATCTACAAAAATGTGGAATTTTGAATTTTTTGCCAGAAGAAAGATCACGGATGCGTGTTTATTTGTTGTTGTTTTTTTTCCAGGGGTAATTGTATCGACCCAGTGGTCCCAGAATATCGTGGGAGGGCTCATTGGAACGGAAATTAGAAGTTGTAGTGCCCTTTTTAAGTGACTAAAAAAATGGAGGGCAACTAGGCCCCCTCCCAAGCTCATTGTTTTCCCAAGTCACCTGATCAAAATTTTGAGATACCCATTTTTTCAGCATGGTTGAAAATATTATAAATATGTCTTTTAGGATTACTTAATCCCCCGAAGTCCCTGGGGGGAGGGCTGAAAGTTATGAACTTTACCCAATGTTAAGATATAGTATTGGTTATTGAGAAGTTTCAGGGGGAACTTCAAAACAGACGTTTTCAGGGGGGATTTTTTTTTGTAGTGGGGGGGGGGTCGGGGGTTATGTGGGAGGATCTTTCCATGAAGGAAGTTTTCATGGGGGAAGGGATATTGCTATAAAGGGAGCGCCGGATTTCCCAGTATCATTAAAAAAAAGATCACAAATTATATATAAAAAAAAAATTTCAACTGAAAGTAAGGAGCAACATCAAAACTTAAAACGAGAGAAAACATTACTTATATGATTCGGCTCATCCCCTAGTGAATGCCTCGCTCTTTAAGCCAAATATTTTTAGTACTTTCATAAGAGGTATTTATTCTAATTAACGGCATTTGTGATTAAGGGGTCATTTTTAAAGAATTGGAACAAAATTCGAACTTTCAAACAGTTCGTGGTAACGAACTGTAAGTAAGGAGCGACCCGGCTCAATGGTAACCGAAACTCTAGAAAACGGGTTTTTGATACCAATAGATATATCAAAAGAATAAGATTTCAATGTTAATTTCAAATATATACCTGTCATCAAGTTTAGTGCTACCAATCAAAAGTTACGCGCCTTAGAAAATTTGGCTGATTTTCAAAAAAAGGGGGACAGACTCCCTAAAAATTATAGAACCTTAATGAAAATCACACAATCATATTCAGCGTATCAGAGAACCCTACTGTAGAGGTTTCAAGCTCCTATCTACAAAACTGTGGACTTTTACATTTTTTGCCAGAAGAAAGATCACGGATGCCTGTTTATTTGTTTGTTTGTTTGTTTGTTTGTTTGTTTTTTTTTCCCCAGGGGTTATCGTATCGACCCAGTGGTCCTAAAATATCGTGGGAGGGCTCATTCGACCCGAAATTAAAAGTTCTAGTGCCCTTTTTAAGTGACCAAAAAAAATGGAGGGCACCTAGGCCCCCTCCCACGCTCATTTTTTTCCCAAACTCACCCCGATCAAAATTTTGAGATAGCCATTTTGTTCAGCATGATTGAAAATATAATAAATGTGTCTTTTAGTATGACTTAATCCCCCGAAGTTCCCAGAGGGAGGGCTGAAAGTTATGAACTTTACCCAATGTTAACATATAGTATTGGTTACTATAGGGGGCTACAGAAGTTTTCAGGAGGTTTTTTTTCTGGTAGTGGGAGGAAAGGGTGGGTTGGTGGTTATGTTGGAGGATCTGTTCATGAAGGAAGTTTTCATGGGGGAAGGGAAATTGCCATGGAGGGGGCGCCGGACTTGCCAGCATTATTTATTGGTTATTGGGAAGTATACAACCATTTTCAGGAAGGATTTTTTCTGGAGGGGGGGGCTAGAGGAGGGGGTTACTCTGGATAATATTTCCGTGGAGGATGTTTCTTTGGGGTAAGGGACATTTCTATGAAGGGGGCGCCGGATTTCCAAGCATTATTTAAGAAACATTCAGAAATTAAATAAGAAAAACAAATTTTTTCAACTGAAATGTAAGAAGGAATATTAGAACTTAAAACGAACAGAAATTATAACGTATGTGAGGGGGTTCTCCCCCAAGTCAATACCTCGCTCTTTACGCTACAGTTTTTTTTAGTGCTTTCAAAAGAGCTATCTATTCTAATTAAACGGCCTTTGTGATTCAGGGGTTTGTGAATCAAAATTTGTTTTAACTTTTAACGTAAAGAGCGTGGTATTGACTAAGGGGAGAACCCCTTCATATAAGTAATAACATATACGTAATGAAAAAAACAATAAAAAAACAAGCGATACGGCTCAATAGTAATCGAAAATTTTAAAAACAAAATTTTGATGTCAATAAATGTATCAAAAGAATGTGTTTATAATGCTGATCCTAAATATATAAATTTTATTAAGTTTAGTATTACTCATCAAAGGCTACGAGCCTGAGAAAATTTACTCGATTTTTTAAAGAGGGGGAAACATCCCCTACAAGTGAAAGAATTTTAATGAAAATCACACCGTCAGATTCAGCGTATCAGAAAACAATATTACATAGGTTTCAAGCTCATATCTGCAAAAATCTGCAACTTTGTATTTTTTGCCAGAAGAAAAATATACGAATATAGAAGTTAGTTACGTAAGTTAATTTGTAAAGACATCCATTTAGCAAAAGAAAAGTAAAATTTTTATGCAAATAAAAGCTGCATTAACTAAAAAACGATCAGAAATTAAATAAAAAAAACAAGTTTTTTAAACTGAAAGTAAGGAGCGACATTAAAACTTAAAACGAACAGAAATTATTCCGTATATGAAAGGGGCTGTCCCCTCCTCAACGCCTCGCTCTTTACGCTAAAGTTTGACTCTGTCTCACAACTTTATTTTTTAAAACAATAAAAAACTTTAGCGTAAACAGCGAGGCGTTGAGGAGGGGACAGCCCCTTTCATATACGGAATGATTTCTGTTCGTTTTAAGTTTTAATGTCACTCCTTACTTTCAGTTTAAAAAACTTGTTTTTTTTTATTTAATAGCGTAAAGAGCGAGGTGTTGACTTGGGGGCGAACCCTCTAATATACGTATTAAAAATATATGAATATAGAAGTTTTATACGTGAGTTAATTCGTAAGCTACGTATATTTATTAGTATTAAAAACGTTCGTAAATAAATCTAAACAAGTTTCAGGAAAGCCATTTAACCAAATAAAAGTAAAATTAATATTCAAATTTTGTTTTAATTATTCATGTACGGTGTGCCAAAATCAAAACCTGCATTAATTCAAAAACTTTCAAAAATTAAATAAAAAAAAAGTTTTTTTTTTCTCTGAAAGTAAGAAGCGACATTAAAACTTAAAACGAACAGAAATTATTCCGTATATGAAAGGGGCTGTCCCCTCCTCAACGCCTCGCTCTTTACGCTAAAGTTTTACTTTCTCACAACTCTATTTTTTTTAACAATAAAAAACTTTAGCGTAAAGAGCGAGGCGTTGAAGAGGGAACAGCCCCTTTCATATACGGAATAATTTCTGTTCGTTTTGTTAATGTCGCTCCTTACTTTCAGATAAAAAAACTTGATTTTTTTATTTAATAGTGGACAAAAAATGACTTCAATAAGACAGCTATATCATCTAATCTGTTTATCACAACCTGAATATTAACGAGCATTTAGAGTATCAGTATGAAAGCATATTTACAATAAAAAAAAATACTGAGAAAGAAATAACTAAAATGAAAAAGTGCGTCCGAATTCAGTTTATTTAACGATATAACATAAATTTAAGTAAGAATAAAATGAAATTAGATTTGGATTTTGCTAATGATTGCATTGGATTTAAGATAGTGGAAGTTTTGTTGCCATTTTGTTTTTAGAATTTGCACATTAGGGGGGTGGGGGTAAAGCATAGCATATATTAAATACGTAACCCAACCTAGCCTAACCTAGGCACCTTTTTTTGCCCCTTCAACCCCAAAAAACTAAAGTTTAAATATTGTAAAATTGTTATTTACAATTTTTAATATTGTGCCGCTCTTTCAAAGCGGCAAGTCAACATCAAATATGATGAAAATTAAAAAATTCCATAGCAAAAAAACCGTACAAAATGACTGCGTAAAAGTACGAAACTCATATAAACACGCAAATCCCTTACTTTGGAGAAAACTCTTTACTTACGACAAAACTGTTAAAACTCAGAAGCTCCAAAAAAAAAAAAAAGGGCGCTTTTATCCCGCCAAGATCTCAATGATCCTATGAGTATTTCAGAGTATAACCTCGCTAAAAATGGTTCTAGAAGAGGCTATGTCAACTTATGAATACAGGAGTACGGAAAGCGGAGTGAGAAACCCCTGTTTGTAATGCTCAGCATAGGAATTCGCCGTTGAAAGAACCTGCTTGACTAGTTTCTTTTATCATGTTCGCTATACAATATCTCGCGTGTTTTACAGCTGATAGAACAGTACCAAAAATTCCCTTTATAACTAGAGTGTGTGTGCTAGTCTTGATTAGGCAATTATATAAAAATAGTTTTAAAGTTCAGGTTTTCTTTGAGGGAGGAGGGGGGCATGGAAAGTTATAAAACGTGTCAAACAGTCTAACTCTATGAATAATATGAATATTACAGTGGAACGACACAAATTTTTAAGATATTTGTAAGGCGAAGACCATGAGCTAATATTTGGCAGTGTTTCCAACTTTTTGAACATAAGATGCTTTTTAAACCTCTTTCAAAGCGACAAGTCAACATCAAATATGATGAAAATGAAGAAATTCCATAAAAAAAAACTCGTACAAAATGACTGCGTAAAATCACGAAACTCATATAAACACGCAAATCCCTTACTTTGGAGAAAATCCTTTACTTACGACAAATCTTTCAAATCTTGGAAGCTCCAAAAAAAAAGAAATAAAGGACATTTTATCCCGCAAAGCCCTTAAGGATCCAAAGAGTATTTAAGAGTCTATCCTCGCTAAAAATGGTTCAAGAGGAGGCTATGTCAACTTATGGATACATGAGTACGGGTGAGTCAATGGATTGAATACGTTATTCTTTTCTTCTCCGCCATTCGTGAAATAATTTTTGATACTGCTACTGCTACTTAAAACTCACTTCAGCATCAAGCCACAAAAGGCCAACACAGCTACGCAGTCTCCTCCTCTATCAAAATCTATTTAAAGCCTTCAATGTATGAAGGGGTTGCACTCCTCCTCAATACCTTGCTCTTCATGCTATAGTTTTTTTTTAGCACTTTTAATAAAGCTTTCTATTGTAATTAAATGGTGCTTGTGTTTAAGGAGTTGTTCTTCAGAATTGGGACAAACAGTCGAAGTTTAGCACAATCAACAAGGGATTAGGGAGGGGGACAACCCCTTCATAAAGGGAATAATGGCTGCTCATTTTGAGTTTTAATGTTGCTCCTTAGTTTCAGTTGATAAAACTTATATTTTTTTATTTAATTTCTTATCGTTTTTCAGACAATGCCGGTAAACCAGGCTCCTTCTGCACGAAAAAATCCTCTGTGGAAAATTTCTCTCACGTAAAAAAAACCTCCTCTCCCCTAAGATTCCCTTCGAAAAATTCCATCATTGCTGAAAAATATTGTATGTAAACTATAAATAAATTTTTTTACTTACAGTCCTTTCCCTGGGGACTGCGAGGGTTCATATTATCTTCTAATTGGTAGTCATTAAGCCTATAACTATGTTAAACAAAATGGCTATCTCAAAATTTTGATCGGACGACTTTGAAGAAAAAAGGGGCATGTATGGGGGGCTAGCTGCCCTCCAATATTTTGGCCCCTAAAAGGGGGCACTAGATATTAGATTTCCAATCAAACGAGTCATGTCCTGATCTTCTAGGATCATTGGTTTGATACGGCCCCCCATGACAAAAAAAATAAATAAGTGGGCATTTGTGATCTTTCTTCTGGCAAAAAAGAAGAAAATTGCATGATTTTTAGGTACTGTTCTATTAACCGGGTTCTTTTGAATACGGCATTGCATAGCAGTCATAGGCAGCTCGCTAGCGCTGCCTAAGTAAAGAACGATGTGGGCACAATGTGTTGTTTTTTGGTTCTTTATACCCGGGCACTTGGTATCAAACGAGTTGCCGTAGAAAGTTCGAAAAGGGCTCATTCGATTGCAAATTGGAGTGCCTAGTGCCCTTTTTAATAGTCGAAAGTGATTGGAGGGCAACTAGCCCCCCCTCCCCCCCCCCAACGCCCGTTTTGTTAATGAAGCTCCTTACTTTCAGATAAAAAAACTTGTTTTTTTTATTTAATAGTGGACAAAAAATGACCTCAATAAGACAGCTTTACAATAAAAACATTTACAATAAAAAATTACTGAGAAAGAAATAACTAAAATGAAAAAGTGCGTCCGAATTCAGTTTATTTAACGATATAACATAAATTTAAGTAAGAAAAAAGTGAAAATAGATTGTGATTTTGCTAATGATTGCATTGGATTTAAGATAGTGGAAGTTTTGTTACCGTTTTGTTTTTAGAATTTGCACATTAGGGGGGTTGGGGTAAAGCATAGCATATATTAAATACATAATCCAACCTAGCCTAACCTAGGTACCTTTTTCTGCCCCCTCAACCCCAAAAAACTAAAGTTTAAATATTGTAAAATCACTTACTTACTTACTTACTTACTTAAGTCCCATCGATCCTCATGGGACTTCTTGGGGCCACTCCTTTCAAAGAAATCTGATGAACTAGGGCTCGATATGCTGTTCTGTCAAGTGCGGTTTGGGATAGTTGGGCATTGCGTTGTCGGTCAAAGTTTTCGATCCACCTTTTGCGCGGTCTTCCCCGTGGTCTAAGTCCTTTAGTTGTCCCTGCAAGCGCGATCTTGGGTAGGCGTTCGGGATTCATTCGTTTTACGTGGCCGAACCAGCGCAGCTGCTGTTTTTGAATTTTGTTCCGGATAGTGTCTTGCAACTTCACCCTTCTTCGGACTTCTTCATTAGTGATATGGTCAGTATATTTGATCTTGGCTATCCGGCGCAGACATCTCATTTCGAACACAAGGAGGTTGCGCTCGTTTTCATCTTTTAATGTCCAGGTTTCACACCCATATAGAGCAATGGGTATGATCAGACTGTTGAATAGATGCACTTTCAGATGGCTCGAAAGGTGGTTAGATTTCCAGATTTTTGATAGACTTTTGAAGCTAGACCTAGCAAGACCGAGGCGGCGTTTAATGCCGAGAGTGTGGTAGTTGTCAGCTGTTAAGAAACTGCCGAGGTAAAGGAATTTATCGACTCTTTCCACTTGTTCAAAGTCTATTACTATCGAGGGAGGGGGTTGTTATCTCCTGTCGTGATGTGACCATGATTTTGGTCTTGTTTGCGTTAATGTGCATACAAAATGGCTTTGTTGTTTGTGAGATACAGGCAACCTATCTCTGGAGTTCTTGGGTGGTAGTGGACATCTGGACGATATCATTCACATATGCAAGTTTGTCAATTAAGATTCCTCCCATTCTTACTCCGTATTCGACGGGTATCAGGGAGAGAATGGCATGCAGAAACAGGTTAAACAATTGCAGTGAGAGGATGCATCCTTGCAGGACCCCGGAAGTTGTTGGATATTCACCAGAGAGCACATCAGTGGTCAGTATTTGACTTTTAAATTGGTTGTACATGTCCTCAGTGATTCTGACTATTTCATCTGGGACACCGTAGTGTCTTAGAATATGTCACAAGCCTTTCCTCCATATTAGGTCAAAGGCCTGTCGGAAGTCAATAAAGAGCTGACAGAGGTCTCTGTTAAACTCAGTGAACCGTTCCATAAGCTGACGCACAGTAAACATTTGGTCAATAGTTGATTATCCCGATCGAATGCCCGATTGATACTCGCCTAGAACAGAGGTGGTGATTGCTTGAATTCTGCAGAGCAGGATCTTGGTCAGGATTCTGGTTTTGGTGGCTTGTGAGGCTGATGGGCCGGTAGTTGTCACACTCTTTCTTTGAGCCCTTTTTGTGTATTGGGACTATTGCTTCCTTACACCACTGCTGCAGGACGTGTCCAGTAGACCAGATGGCTGATATAAGACTGTGGTATAAGTCGACAACGTCTTCTGAACCAACATTTATCAGTTCAGCAGTGACACCGTCTGGCCCCGGAGCTTTGCCTCGCTTTAGGGATTCTATAGCCGCTTTGGTCTCGCTTCTAAGTGGAGGTGGAGGGGGGTCTCGATCTATGATTGGGAAGGATTCTAGGACATTTGGGTCGGTCATTACTTCAGGGTTCAGTTTCTCCTCAAAGTATTCCTTCCATCGGTCGAGATTCATCTTGGCATCACTGATGTCGTTCCCCTGTTTTTCTAGGATTACGGAAGTTGAGGGATCTTTTTTGGATGATAGCTCTCTGACTGTTTTGGAGAGGTTGTGGCTGTTGCCTTTCTTGAACTGGGTTTCACAATCCTTGCACTTTTCGGCGATATGCCTTCGGAATTCCTTCCTCATTTCACGCTCAACATTCCGTTTGAGATGTTTGTAGGTGTCTCGGCTGCTTTGGTCAGATTTGTTGTTATGTAGGTGTTTCTGGTCGCATAATCAAATTATTTCTTCAGTGATCCAAGGCTTTTCAACTTTGGCTTTTCTACCAAGGATGTCGCTTGCAGTCTCGAGGATTGCAGAGGTGGCATGTTCAGCCAAGCGATCAATCTCTTCGGGAGTTACGAGTGGATTGGATGTACTCAGGATGTCATGAAATTTTGTAGACAGGCTAGAGTTATATGTGGCTTTTTTGGTGGGGTCTCGGAGGAGTTCCGTTCGGAATCTTGGGATTTTTGTGGTTTTTGGGAGATGTTTTAACCTCAACTTGATTTTGGACATCAAGAGTGTGTGGTCCGAGTCGAAATCTGCACCGGGGAGTGAGACAGTGTCCGTTACAGATAACCTCCTACGTTTGGATATCAGGACGTAGTCGGTCATATTTTCGGTGACTCCATCAGGGGATCTCCATGTTACCTTTCGGCGCTGTCTGTGCTTGAAAGCGGTATTAGTGATGTAGAGTTCATTCTCCCTGCAGAAGTCAATATGCCGTTCTCCCCTTGCATTAAGACGGCCATGTCCGTGTGGGCCCACGACATCGTTTCGACCAGCATGGCAACTGCCAACTATCGCATTAAAGTCACCCAACACGATAAGTATATCATTTTCGGGGATCTGGTCAGTGACGCTTTGTAGCTGAAAGTAGAAATGGTCGCACTCCTCTTCACTACGGGCTGAATCTGGGGCATATATCTGGACGACTGAGGGATTTTTGATGGGCCCTTTCAGGTGGATGGTCGCTATTCTCTCCAATACAGGAGTGAAAGTCATTAGTGACCTTTTGGCGGCCGCAGAGAGGATGAAGCCAACACCCTGCTGATGGACACCATCAGAACGTCCCGACAGTAGGAAAGTGGTTCCAAGGATGTTTTCTTCTCCGTTTCGAGGAAGGTGCGTCTCAGACATACCGACTATATCCCACTTGTATCTATCAATCTCTTTCAACATCAGATCCATTTTTCCAGGTTTAGCTAAAGTCCGGGTATTTAGTGTACCAATATTGAGAGTGTTTTTCGCCGATATTAAACTCTCATCCCGTCTGGGAGTCGTCCTAGGCCTATGGTCGTCGGCTTCCCCGTACGCGGTAGCAAATTCATCATCATTCTCATTCCTTATCATCATCAAATCACAAGGGTCGTCGGTTTCCCCGGACGCGGTAGCACTTCTACTTTGATCTTTTGAGCCTTTGTTCATATTTTGAAAAGATATGGTTTCTTGGCTGATTCATTGACGGTGGCAAGCCACACCTCTCCGTCAACTTGCAGAGGTCGTTGCCCCAGTCTGGATCTTCCACCCTTTCGCAGCTGTCCTCCTGGAGAGGATCCTCCCTCGATGGTATCCTGCAGTACCATACAATTTAACCCATTGCTGGAAGAAGGTTTGCAACTAATAGGGCGCGTCCACACGCCGATAGACCTTGACCAGTATGCGTCAGAGGGGCCTCCTTTCTCCTGCGCCTTTATTTATGACTCCCGGGTTAGCTTACCCCAGTTTCAATTTTGGACCCACAGGGGCTAGGTCCCCCCTTGGTCCGTGCATCCCCAAATGGAGGCACCCTACATATCTGTAGGACAATCCCCTATCCGCCACCTGGGAACGCGCTGAGTGGCCTGGGGAAGAGCCCCTTCTGAGAAGGTGATCTCAGAAGGGAAAGGGGACTTGCCGCTCTTTCAAAGCGGCAAGTCAACATCAAATATGATGAAAATGAAAAAATTCCATAGCAAAAAACCATACAAAATGACTGCGTAAAAGTACGAAACTCATATAAACACGCAAATCCCTTTCTTTGGAGAAAATTCTTTACTTACGACAAAACTGTTAAAACTCGGAAGCTCCAAAAAAAGAAAAAAAGGGGCATTTTATCCCGCAAAGATCTCAATGATCCTATGAGTATTAATAGGGAAAGGGGTACCAGCACAGAACGAACACATGTGCTGCCATCTAAAATTGAGTCTAACACCAAGCCTGCATAATTTATGAATGTTTTTATGGTTTTTGTCACTGAGAATGAAAAAACAGGATTTTTCTCACTTTGATGTATTTTCATGGTTTCGTTCTGTTTGATGGATGTAGACATCTGTTTATTGGATGGTTATGAGTGTTAGTCAATTTTTTTGTGGTTGTTCTTGGATGTCAACAGCAATTTATTCATGTTTTTATGGTTTTTGTCACTGAGAATGAAAAAACAGGATTTTTCTCACTTTGATGTATTTTCATGGTTTCGTTCTGTTTGATGGATGTAGACATCCATTTATTGGATGATTATGAGTGTTAGTCAATTTATTTGTTGTTTTTCTTGGATGTCAACAGCAATTTATGCATGTTCTTATGGTTTTTGTCACTGAGAATGAAAAAACGGGATTTTTCTTACTTTGATGTATTTTCATGGTTTCGTTCTGTTTGATGGTTAAGATACAGAGGGGAATGCATATGGCTTCACTTATGGGGGAGAGATGTATTGATTTTGTAATCGAGGGGGAAGTGGATTTCCGAGAAATTGATTGCGTAATCGAAGGAGAAGTGGATTTCCGAGAACCTGATTTACATAATCGATGAGGGAGAGAATTTCCGAGAAATTGATTGCATACAAGAAGGGGACAGAATTTCTGAGAAATGGATTTGCATAATCGAGGGGAATTATTGATCTACGAAAGGGGAATTAGAAATGACATCACTTGCTTCGTAGGAATTATACGGCATTCTAAAGAGATAGAAATTCTATTTTTAAATATGGCTTCTCAGGTCTTACGTGACAGAGATAAATTAATATTCTATCTTTAAATAAGGCTTCTTTGATCTTTAGTGTCAGGAATTAGAAATGACATCACTTGTTATCTTGGAATTATGCGGGAGTCTAAAGAGATAAAGAAATCCTTTTTTAAATACGGCTTCTCTGATCTTTTGGTCACAGAGATAAATTAATATTCTATCGAAACCATAATAGTGTAGCTGGGAACACCTATGAGATAAAGAGATTAACGCGGGAAATGGTTTCCTAGGAATTTAAAATGTGACAGCGCAGGGATGCCAAAACAAAAGGAACACGCAGAAATTACGTTGAGAGATTATTTGGGTGAAACCCTTTGAGACATTTTAGAAGATGATTTAAGGGAAACCGTTTGAGGCGTTTTAGAAGATCATTTTAGAAGATGATTTAGAAGATAATTTGAGGGTGAAACTCTATGGTCATTATAATACAAAAGTTCCATTTGAACAGTCTTGTGAGGTCCCCTACCCCAACAACCCCCCTACCCCAAACCCAAAGGGCCCCGACCCCCTTACCCCAACCCCGAAGGAACCCCCTGCCCCCAAAGGTCCCCGGGCCCCCAAAGGCCCCCGGGACCCCAATGGCCCCCAGGCCCCCAAAGGGCACCCGGGCCCTCAAAGGACTCCCGGGCCCCCAAAGGCCCCCCGGGGCCCCAAAGAGCCCCCCAACTTTTTTGCCCCCCATTTTTTAATACTTTTTTTTGCACACTTGAGAATGAGAAGGGCCCCCCACATTTCAAAAGGCTTTATTATATCTTTTCAGAACAAGTTCCTTTCTTAATACCCCTCTTAAACCCATTTTACAAGTTGAAGTACTCATCCTTTTCACCACAATTTTACTTTACAACTTTTTGAATACCCCAACATTAAGCAATACTTTTCAAAAGGCTTTTTTATATCTTTTAAGAACAAGTTCCTTTCTTAATGTCCTTCCTAAACCAATTTTACAAGTTGAAGTACTCATCCTTTTCAACACAACTTTACTTTACAACTTTTTGAATACCCCAACACCATGAAATACTTTCAAAGGCTTTTTTATATCTTTTCAGAACAAGTTCTTTACGTAATGTCCCTCCTAAACCAATTTTACAAGTTGCAGTACTCATCTTTTTCACCCACAACTTTACTTTACGACTTTTTGCATACTCCAACATCAAGCAGTACTTTTCAAAAAGCTTTATTATATCTTTTCAGAACAAGTTCTTTTCTTAATGTCCTTTCCTAAACCAATTTTACAACTTGAAGTACTCATCCTTTTCACCCACAAGTTTACTTTACGACTTTTTTCATACTCCAACATCAAGCAATACTTTTCAAAAGGCTTTATTATATCTTTTCAGAACAAGTTATTTTCTTAACATCCCTCCTAAACCAATTTTACAAGTTGAAGTACTCATCCTTTTCAACATAACTTTACTTTACAACTTTTTGAATACCCCAACACCATGCAATACTTTCAAAGGCTTTTTTATATCTTTTCAGAACAAGTTCTTTATGTAATGTCCTTCCTAAACCAATTTTACAAGTTGAAGTACTCATCTTTTTCACCCACAACTTTACTTTACGACTTTTTGCATACTCCAACATCAATCAATCAATCAATCAATCAATTTATTAATGCTAAAAACAAAACAATTACAAACTTAAAGTTTATACTCGCCCAAGAAGCTCATATTGTAAAGGGCCAACAAAACAAATAAGACACTATTATAAAGCACATAAAAAAAACAGAAAAAAAACAAACTTAAAAAAAATGGATCAAGAGACATTTATTAAAATAGGAGAATTAAGAGGAAACTTTACAAATAACTGAAAAAAAATATACAAACGAAGAAGAGATTGAAAATTAGGATTAAATATAAAGAAAAGAAAAAAAAGAAAAACAAAAATCAGAAATATATAAAAAGACATTTAAATTCGGATGGAATGCAAAAAAAAGGAGAAAAAAAGGGGGGAAATACTATACTGAAAATACCGAGTGAGAAACTGCCTTTGCAGAAAGAGATAGAGGGACATCAGGAGGGATGGAGTTCCATAGTAAAATAGATTGACAAACAGGAGACCTCTGACCTGCTGTCGATGATCGCTTACGTAAAATGAACCTGCGATAAGAGCTACGTAAAAAAGAAGAGTACCTACATGAGCCTGACAGAAAGAAAAACTGCTGCCGAGATGGTGGAAGGGTGCCTAGAAAAGCATAATGTGCTAAATAAATGTAACTTTTACCAACAATACGATCCATCGGATCTATTTCGGTATCACTATAAAGATCAGAGGAAGGGTAAAAACAAGGTAGAAGAAAAGTAGCCTTCACTGCCCTATTTTGGGCTCTTTGAAGTGAGCAGAGAAGAGATTTATTAGTACTACCCCACACAGAACAGCAATAAGAAAGGTAAGGAAAAATAAAAGCATAATAAAGAGAAAGCATAACATCTGGGGGAAGAAATGAGTTAACCCTATATAACATTAAAGATTGGCAGAGGACAAGGGAACGGGTATGAGTTATATGGGGTATAAAAGAAAGAAAACAGTCAAGATACACACCAAGAAATTTCACTATAGTAGCTTGCGGTATAATATCATTCCCATAAGTCAGGATGCATACTTCATCAAGCAATACATCAAGCATCAAGCAATACTTTTCAAAAGGCTTTATTATATCTTTTCAGAACAGGTTGCTTTCTTAATACCCCTCTTAAACCCATTTTACAATTTGAAGTACTTATCCTTTTCACCCACAACTTTACTTTACGACTTTTTGCATACCACAATATCAAGCAATACTTTTCAAAAGGCTTTATTATATCTTTTCAGAACAAGTTCCTTTCTTAATGTCCTTCCTAAACCAATTTTACAAGTTGAAGTACTTATCTTTTTCACCCCCAACTTTACTTTACAACTTTTTGAATACCCCAACATCAAGCAATACTTTTCAAAAGGCTTTATTATATCTTTTCAGAACAAGTTCTTTACGTAATATCCCTACTAAACCAATTTTACAAGTTGAAGTACTCATGTTTTTCACCCACAACTTTACTTTAGAACTTTTTGCATTCTCCAACATCAAGCAATACTTTTCAAACGACTTTATTATATCTTTTCATAACAAGTTCTTTACGTAATTTCCTTCCTAAACTAATTTTACAATTTGCGCTTATCCTTACCACCCAAAACTTTACTTTATGACTTTTTGAATACTCCAACTTAAAGTAATACGATTCAAAAAGCTTTTTTTTATCCTTTAAAAACAAGTTAGTTTTTGACTTTCAATATTAAACCAATTTTACAAGTTGGAGTACTTATCAGTTTCACCCACAACTTTACTTTAAAGCTTTTTGAATACCCCAACATCAAGCAATACTTTTCAAATGGCTTTACTATATCTTTTCAGAACAATTTCTTTTCTTAATATCCTTCCTAAACCAATTTTACAAGTTGAAGTAGTCATCTTTTTCACCCACAACTTTACTTTACGACTTTTTGCACACCCCAACATCAAGCAATACTTTTCAATAGGCTTTATTATATCTTTTCAGAACAAGTTCTTTGCTTAGTGTCCCTCCTAAACAAATTTTACAACTTGAAGCACTTATCTTTTTCACAAACAACTTTACTTTACAGCTTTATGCACACCCCGACACCAAGCAATACTTTTCAAAAGGCTTTATTAAATCTTTTCAGAACAAGTTCTATCTTAATATCCTTCCTAAACCAATTTTACAAACTCTAAATTTTTCCGTAGTAGATGGAATAAGCTATACCATAATTGTGAATATTTTCCCGGAAGATAAAAATTTCTACTTCAATTTTAAATTTTCTCAACGAAGTGAAGAAAAGTTCAAGTTCTATTCTGAATTTTCTCAATGAAAAAGAAATTAGTTATTGATCAATTCTATTTTTCCAGGGAAAATAAAAATTTCCACTTCAGTTCAGATCTTTCTCAAAGAGACGAAAAATTTAAAATGCTGTTCTAAATTTTTCATAGAAGATAGAAAAGTCCAAGTTCTTTTCTGGATTTTACCAAAGAACACACTTCAATTCTAATCTCTCCTGAGAAAATAAAGATCTTCCACTTCACTTCTTTATTTTACAAAGACATAATGAAATTTAAAGTTCTATTCTAAATTTTTCGATGAAAGATAGAAAAAGTAATACCATAATTGTGAATATTTTCCTGGAAGATAAAAATTTCTACTTCAATTTTAAATTTTCTGAACTAAGTGAGGAAAACTTCAACTTCTGTTCCGAATCTTCTCAATGAAAAAGAAATAAGTTATTGATCAATTCTGTTTCTCCAGGGAAAATAAAAATTTTCCACTTCAATTCAGATATTTCTCAAAGAGATGAAAAATTTAAAATAATGTTCCAAATTTTTCATAGAAGATAAAAAGTTCCACTTCGATCCTATATTTTCTCAATGAAAAAGAAATAAGTTATTGATCAATTCTATTTTTCCAATTAATATAAAAATTTTCCACTTCAGTTCAGATTTTTCTCAAAGACATGAAAAAAATTAAAATAATGTTCCAAATTTTTCATAGAAGATAGAAAAGTTCAAGTTCACTTCTGAATTTTACCAAAGAACACAATTAAATTCTAATTTCTCCAGAGAAAATAAAAATCTTCCACTTCAGTTTTAAGTTCACTAAGACATAAAGAAATTTAAAGTTCTATTCTAAATTTTTCTGTATTAGATTGAAAAAGCTATACCATCGTTGTGAATATTTTCCCGGAAGATAAAAAGTCCTACTTCAATTTTAAATTTTCTCAACGAAGTAAAGAACAGTTCAAGTTCTATTCTGAATTTTCTCAATGAAAAAGAGATATTTTATTGATTAATTCTATTTTTCCAAAATAATGTAAAAATTTTCACTTCAATTCAGATATTTCTCAAAGAGATGAAAAAATTTAAAATAATGTTCAAAATTTTTGATAGAAGATAGAAAAGTTCCACTTCGATTCTGAATTTTACCAAAGACCACACTTCAATTCTAATTTCACCAGAGAAAATAAAAAGCTTCCACTTCAGTTCTTATTTCCCCAAAGACATTCTAAATTTTCCCGTAGAAGATAGAAAAAGTTATACCTTAGATGCGAATACTTACCTTGAAGATAAAAAGTTCCACTTTAATTCTAAATTTTCTCAATGAAAAAGAAATAAGTTACTGTTTAACTCTATTTTCCCAAATAATATAAAAATTTTCGACTTCAGTTCAGATTTTTCTCAAAGAGATGAAAAAATTTAAAATAATGTTCCAAATTTTTCATAGAAGATAGAAAAGTCCAAGTTCACTTCTGAATTGTACCAAAGAACACAATTCAATTCTAATTTCTCCAGAGAAAATAAAAATCTTCCACTTTAGTTTTAAGTTCACCAAGACATAAAGAAATTTAAAGTTCTATTCTAAATTTTTCCGTAGTAGATAGAAAAAGCTATACCCTAGTTTTTAATATTTTTCCGGAAGATAAAAAGTTCTACTTCAATTTTAAATTTTCTCAACAAAGTGAAGAAAAGTTCAAGTTCTATTCTGAATTTTCTCAATGAAAAAGAAATAAGTTATTCATCAATTCTATTTTTCCAAAATAATATAAAAATTTTCCACTTAAATTCAGATCTTTGTCAAAGAGATGAACAAATTTAAAATAATGTTCCAAATTGTTCATAGAAGATAGAAAACTTCAAGTTCTCTTCTTAATTTTATCAATCAACACACTTCAATTCTAAGTTCACCAGAGAAAATAAAAAAGCTTCCACTTCAGTTCTTATATCCCCAAAGACACAAAAATTAATTTTCCATTCTAAATTTTCCCATAGAAGATAGAAAAATTTATACCTTATATGTGAATATTACCTTGAAGACAAAAAGTTCCAATTTAATTCTAAATTGTCTCAATGAAAAATAAATAAGTTATTGTTCAATTCTATTTTTCCAAATAATATAAAAAGAATTTTACCACAGAACACATTTCAATTCTAATTTCTCCAGAGAAAATAAAATCTTCCACTTCAGTTTTTAATTTCACAAAGACACCAAGAAATTTAAAGTTCCATTCTAAATTTTCTAAACGAAGGGAAGAAAAGTTTAACTTTTATTCTAAATTTTTTCAATGAAAAAGGAATAAGTTATTGATCAATACTATTTTTCCAAATAATATAACAGATTTCCACTTCAGTTCAGATTTTTCTCAAAGAGATGAAAAAATTTAAAATAATGTTCCAAACTTTTCATTGAAGATAAAACAGTTCAAGTTCTCTTCTGAATTTTACCAAAGAACACAATTCAATTCTAATTTCTCCAGAGAAAATAAAAATCTTCCGCTTTAGTTTTAACGTCACCAAAACATAAAGAAATTTAGTTTTATTCAAAATTTTTCCGTAGTAGATAGAAAAAGCTATACCATAGTTGTGAATATTTGCTATGAAGATAAAAACTTCTACTTCAATTTTAAATTTTCTAAACGAAGTGAAGAAAAGTTTAACTTTTATTCTGAATTTTTTCATTGAAAAAGAAATAAGTTATTGGTCAATTCTATTTTCCCAAAATAATATAAAAATTTTCCACCACTTCAGATTTTTCTCAAAGAGATGAAAAAATTTAAAATGATGTTCCAAATTTTTCATAGAAAATAGAAAAATTCAAGTTCTTTTCTGAATTTTACCAAAGAACACAATTCAATTCTAATTTCTCCAGAGAAAATAAAAATATTCCTCTTCAGTTTTTAATTTCATAAAGACACAAAGAAATTTAAAGCTATATTCTAAATTTTTCCATAGAAGATAGAAAAAGCTCTACCATAGTTGTGAATATTTGCTATAAAGATAAAAAGTTCTATTTCAATTCTAAATTTCCTCTACGAAGTGAAGGAAAGTTCAACTTCTCTTCTGAATTTTCTCAATGAAAAGAAATAAGTTTTTGATCAATTATATTTTTCCAGGGAAAATAAAAATTTTCCACTTCAGTTCAGATCTTTCTCAAAGAGATGAAAAATTTAAAATACTGTTCCAAATTTTTTCATAGAAGATAGAAAAGTTCCACTTTAATTCTGAATTTTACCAAAGATCACACTTCAATTCTAATTTCACCAGAGAAAATAAAAAGCTTCCACTTCAGTTCTTATTTCCCCAAAGACATTCTAAATTTTCCCGTAGAAGATAGAAAAAGTTATACCTTAGATGCGAATACTTACCTTGAAGATAAAAAGTTCCACTTTAAATCTAAATTTTCTCAATGAAAAAGAAATAAGTTACTGTTTAACTCTATTTTCCCAAATAATATAAAAATTTTCGACTTCAGTTCAGATTTTTCTCAAAGAGATGAAAAAATTTGAAATAATGTTCCAAATTTTTCATAGAAGATATAAAAGTCCAAGTTCACTTCTGAATTTCACCAAAGAACACAATTCAATTCTAATTTCTCCAGAGAAAATAAAAATCTTCCACTTCAGTTTTAAGTTCACCAAGACATAAGAAATTTAAAGTTCTATTCTAAATTTTTCCGTAGTAGATAGAAAAAGCTATACCCTAGTTTTTAATATTTTTCGGGAAGATAAAAAGTTCTACTTCAATTTTAAATTTTCTCAACAAAGTGAAGAAAAGTTCAAGTTCTATTCTGAATTTTCTCAATGAAGAAGAAGTAAGTTATTGATCAATTCTATTTTTCCAAAATAATATAAAAAGTTTCCACTTCAATTCAGATCTTTCTCGAAGAGATGAAAAAATTTAAAATACTGTTCCAAAATTTTTCATAGAAGATATAAAAGTTCAAGTTCTCTTTGGAATTTTACCAAAGAACACAATTCAATTCTAATTTCACCAGAGAAAATAAAAAGCTTCCACTTCAGTTCTTATTTCCCCAAAAACACAAAAATTAAAGTTCCATTCTAAATTTTACTGTAGAAGATAGAAAAAGTTATACCTTAGATGCGAATACTTACCTTGAAGATAAAAAGTTCCACTTTAATTCTAAATTTTCTCAATGAAAAATAAATAAGTTATTGTTCAATTCTATTTTTCCAAATAATATAAAAAGAATTTTACCACAGAACACATTTCAATTCTAATTTCTCCAGAGAAAATAAAATCTTCCACTTCAGTTTTTAATTTCACAAAGACACCAAGAAATTTAAAGTTCCATTCTAAATTTTCTAAACGAAGGGAAGAAAAGTTTAACTTTTATTCTAAATTTTTTCAATGAAAAAGGAATAAGTTATTGATCAATTCTATTTTTCCAAAATAATATAAAAATTTTCCACTTCAGTTCAGATTTTTCTCAAAGAGATGAAATAATTTAAAATAATGTTCCAAGTTTTTCATGGAAGATAGAAAAGTTCAAGTTCTCTTCTGAATATTACCAAAGAACACAGTTCAATTCTAATTTCTCCAGAGAAAATAAAAATCTTCCGCTTTAGTTTTAAGGTCACCAAGACATAAATAAATTTAAAGTTCTATTCTAAATTTGTCCGTAGTAGATAGAAAAAGCTATACCATAGTTGTGAATATTTGCTATGAAGATAAAAAGTTCTACTTCAATTTTAAATTTTCTAAACGAAGTGAGGAAAAGTTTAACTTTTATTCTGAATTTTTTCATTGAAAAAGAAATAAGTTATTGATCAATACTATTTTTCCAAAATAATATAAAAATTTTCCACTTCACTTCAGATTTTTTTCAAAGAGATGAAAAAATTTAAAATAATGTTCTAAATTTTTCATAGAAGATAGAAAAATTCAAGTTCTCTTCTGAATCTTACCAAATAACACAATTCAATTCGAAGGTCTCCTGAGAAAATTAAAAGCTTCCTCTTATGTTTTAAGTTCACCAAGAAAAAAAAAAATTGAAAGGTATATTCTTCACTTTTCCGTAGAAGATAGCAAAAGCTTTACCATAGATGTGAATTTTTGCTAGGAAGATGAAAAGTTCTACTTCCATTAAAAATTTTCTCTACGAAGGGAAGAAATGTTCAACTTCTCTTCTAATTTTTTTCAATGAAAAGAAATAAGTTTTTGATCAATTATATTTTTCCAGGGAAAATAAAAATTTTCCAGTTCAGTTCAGATCTTTCTCAAAGAGATGAAAAATTTTAAATACTGTTCCAAATTTTTTCATAGAAGATAGAAAAGTTCCACTTTAATTCTGAATTTTACCAAAGAACACACTTCAATTCTAATTTCACCAGATAAAATAAAAAGCTTCCACTTCAGGTCTTATTTCCCAAAAGACATAAAAAACTAAAGTTCCATCCTAAATTTTCCCGTAGAAGATAGAAAAAGTTATATCTTAGATGTGAATACTTACCATGAAGATAAAAAGTTCCACTTTAATTCTAAATTTTCTCAATGAAAAAGAAATAAGTTACTGTTCAATTCTATTTTTCCAAGAAAATAAAAAGGTTCCACTTCTGTTCTGCTTTTACTCAAAGAGATGAAAAATTTAAAGTTCTGTTCTAAATTTTTCTGTAGATACTTTGATTCTGAATTTTTCCTCCAAGAAGAGAAAAGGTTCTGCTTTAATTCTATATTTTCTCAAAGAAGTGAAGAAAAGTTCCAGTTCCGTTCTCAATGTTTTCCCAGAGAAGAGAAAAGGTTCCATTTTAATTATGAATCTTCACAACGAAGTGAAGAAAAAATCAAGTTCTCTTCTGAAATTTCTCAAAGAAAAGAAAAAAGTTACAGTCCAATTCTAATTTTCTCCAAAGAAAATAAAAAATCTCCGAGTGGAGGGATTTTGCACGGGATTGATTTTACATGTGGCGGGGGGTTTTCCAGGGATGAAATTTTCAAGGACAATTTTACCGATTTTTTTCTGGAGCCGTAAGCAAACTTTTAAATTAAATTTTAGCTCCTTTGTCTTAGGAATTTACTCCTCAAATTTCTAAATTAGAAAATGAGTGCGTCGTTCTATTATTAACGACAATTTTTCAAGCTCGTTCATCTAATCTCCAAAACCATAGGTGAGTTGGTTAGGTATAAGTGTTAATAAATAAATAGAAACATTTCTCCGTGTTTAACGTAGGTTAGATTAGCTTATCATGAGCGCTCATGATAAGCTAACCTAACCTTTCCCTGGAAAAATAGAATTGATCAATAACTAATTTCTTGTGTCATTGAGAAGATTCGGAATAGAAGTTGAAATTTTCTTCACTTCGTTAATAAAATTTAAATTGAAGTAGAGATTTTTATGTCCTTCGAAAATATTCACAACTATGGTATAGCCTATCCTGCCAACTACGAAAAAACTTAAAGTTTGAAATGTTGCCTTAGGAGGGATATTAAGAAAAGAACTTTTTGTGAATAGTTAATAAAAATCTTATCGAAAGTTGTATAGTTATTTTAGGGTGCGCGCAAACTTTTTGGTTAATAATTTGGGTGAAAAAAAAAACTACCACAACTATTAACCTAAGTTCAGGAGTGGCAATGCGATAGCCGCTTTTTTTAAAAGTTGGTAAAAGAGACATTTGAAAATAGACGCGTTGTTTTTGGGTATGCAAAAAGTCGTAAAGTTATGGGTGAAAAAGATAAGTACTTCAACTTGTAAAATTGGTTTAGGAGGGATATTAAGAAAAGAACTTGTTCTGAAAAGATATAATAAAGCCTTTTGAAAAGTATTGCTTGATGTTGGAGTATGCAAAAAGTCGTAAAGTAAAGTTGTGGGTGAAAAGGATGAGTACTTCAAATTGTAAAATTAGTTTAGGAAGGACATTACGTAAAGAACTTGTTATGAAAAGATATAATAAAGTCGTTTGAAAAGTATTGCTTGATGTTGGAGTATGCAAAAAGTTGTAAAGTAAAGTTGTGGGTGAAAAAGATAAGTACTTCAACATGTAAAATAGGTTTAGGAAGGACATTAAGAAAGGACCTTGTTCTGAAAAGATATAAAAAAGCCTTTTGAAAAGTATTGCTTGATGTTAGAGTATGCAAAAAGTCGTAAAGTAAAGTTGTGGGTGAAAAGGATGAGTACTTCAACTTGTAAAATGGGTATAAGAGGGGTATTAAGAAAGGAACCTGTTTTGAAAAGATATAATAAAACCTTTTGAAAAGTATCGCTTGATGTTGGAGCATGCAAAAAGTCGTAAAGTAAAGTTGTGGGTGAACAAGATGGTTACTTCAACTTCTAAAATTGGTTTAGGAAGGACATTACGTGAAGAACTTGTTCTGAAAAGATATAAAAAAGCCTTTGAAAGTATTACATGGTGTTTGGGTATTCAAAAAGTTGTAAAGTAAAGTTGTGTTGAAAAGGATGAGTACTTCAATTTGTAAAATTGGTTTAGGAAGGACAGTACGTAAAGAAGTTGTTCTGAAAAGATATAATAAAGCCTTTTGAAAAGTATTGTTTGATGTTGGGGTATTCAAAAAGCCTTAAAGTAAAGTTGTGGGTGAAAAAGATAAGTACTCTAACTTGTAAAATTGGTTTAGGAGGGATATTAAAAAAAGAACTTGTTCTAAAAAGATATAATAAAGCCTTTGAAAGTATTGCTTGATGTTAGAGTATGCAAAAAGTCGTAAAGAAAAGTTGTGGGTGAAAAGGATGAGTACTTCAAGTTGTAAAATTGGTTTAGGAAAGGACATTACGTAAAGAACTTGTTCTGAAAAGATATAATAAAGCCTTTTGAAAAGTACTGCTTGATGTTGGAGTATGCAAAAAGTCGTAAAGTAAAGCTGTGGGTGAAAAAGATGAGTACTTCAACTTGTAAAATGGGTTTAAGAGGGGTATTAAGAAAGGAAATTGTTCTGAAAAGATATAATAAAGCCTTTTGAAATGTGGGGGGCCCTTCTCTGTCTCAAGTGTGCAAAAACAAGTATTAAGAACTACTGTGGGGGGCAAAAAAGGTGGGGGGCACTTTGAGGTCCCGTGGGGCCTTTTCGGGCCCCAAGGGCCCTTTGGGGACTCGAAAGCCCTTTTGGGACCCGGGGGCCCTTTTGGGGCCCGGGGAGCCTTTGAGGGCTCGGGGGCTCTTTTGGGGCCCCGGGGGCTATTGGGGAACCGGAGGGCCTTTGGGGGCCCGGGGGTCTTTGGGGGACAGGGGGTTACTTCGGGGATGGGGCAGGGGGGTCGGGGCCCTTTGGGTTGGGGTAGGGGGGTTGTTGGGGTAGGGAACCTCATAAGACTGTTCAAATGGAACTTGTTTATTATAATGATCACAGAGTTTCACCCTCAAATCATCTTCTAAATCATCTTCTAAAATCATCTTGTAAAACGCCTCAAACGGTTTCGCTTTAATCATCTTCTAAAAGGTCTCAAAACGGTTTCGCCCAAATAATCCCTAAACGTAATTTCTGCATGTTCCTTTTGTTTTGGCATCCCTGCGCTGTCACATTTGAAATTCCTTGGAAACCATTTCCCGCGTTAATCTCTTCATCTCATAGGTGTTCCTAGATACACTATTATGGTTTCGATAGAATATTAATTTATCTCTGTGACCTAAAGATCAGAGAAGCCGTATTTAAAAAAGGATTTTCCTATCTCTTTAGACTCCCGCATAATTCCAAGATAACAAGTGATATCATTTCTAATTCCTGACACTAAAGATCAAAGAAGCCATATTTAAAAATAGAATATTAATTTATCTCTGTCACGTAAGATCTGAGAAGCCATATTAAAAAATAGAATTTCTATCTCTTTAGAATCCCGTATAATTCCTAGGAAACAAGTGATGTCATTTCTAATTCCCCTTTTGTAGATCAATAATTCCCCTCGATTATGCAAATCAATTTCTCAGAAATTCTGTCCCCTTCTTTTATGTAATCAATTTCTCGGAAATCCTCTCTCTACCGATTATGTAAATCAAGTTCTCGGAAATCCACTTCCCCTTCGATTACGCAATCAATTTCTCGGAAATCCACTTCCCCCTCGATTACGCAGTCAATACATCTCTCCGCCATAAGTGAAGCCATTTGCATTCCCCTCTGTATCTTAACCATCAAATAGAACGAAACCATGAAAATACATCAAAGTGAGAAAAATCCTGTTTTTTCATTCTCAGTGACAAAAACCATAAAAACATGCATAAATTGCTGTTGACATCCAGAAAAACAAAAAATAAATTGACTAACACTCATAACCATCCAATAAACAGATGTCTACATCCATCAAACATAACGAAACCATGAAAATACATCAAAGTGAGAAGAATCCTGTTTTTTCATTCTCAGTGACAAAAACCATAAAAACATGCATAAATTGCTGTTGACATCTAAGAAAAACAACAAATAAATTGACTAACACTCATAACCATCCACTAAACAGATGTCTACATCCATCAAACAGAACGAAACCATGAAAATACATCAAAGTGAGAAAAATCCTGGTTTTTCATTCTCAGTGACAAAACCATAAGAACATGCATAAATTGCTGTTGACAGCCATGAAAAACAACAAATAAATTTACTAACACTCATAACCATCCAAGAAACAGATGTCTACATCCATCAAACAGAACGAAACCATGAAAATACATCAAAGTGAGAAAAATCCTGTTTTTTCATTCTCAGTGACAAAAACCATAAAAACATGCATAAATTATGTAGGCTTGGCGTTAGACTCAATTGTAGATGGCAGCATATGTGTTGGTTCTGTGCTGGTACCCCTTTCCCTACTAGTATTTCAGAGTCTAGCCTCGCTAAAAATGGTTCAAAAGGAGGCTATGTCAACTTATGAATAGAGGAGTAAGGAAAGCGGAGTGAGAAATCCCTGTTTGCAATGCTCAGCATAGGAATTCTCCGTTGAAAGAACCTGCTTGACTAGTTTCTTTTATCATGTTCGCTATACAATATCTCGCGTGTTTTACAGCTAATGGAACAGTACCAAAAATTCCCTTTAAAACTAGAGTGTGTGTGCTAGTCTTGATTAGGCAATTATATAAAAATAGTTTTAAAGTTCAGGTTTTCTTTGACGGAGGAGGGGGGCTTGGAAAATTATAAAACGTGTCAAACAGTCTAACTCTATGAATAATATGAATATAATAGTGGAACGACACAAAATTTTTAAGATAATTGTGAGGCGAAGACCATGAGATTTGGCAGTGTTGCCAACTTTTTGAACATAAGATGCTTTTTAAACCTCTTTCAAAGCGACATGTCAACGTCAAATATGATGAAAATGAAGAAATTCCATAAAAAAACTCGTACAAAATGACTGCGTAAAATCACGAAACTCATATAAACACGCAAATCCCTTACTTTGGAGAAAATCCTTTACTTACGACAAATCTTTCAAAACTTGGAAGCTCCAAAAAAAAGAAATAAAGGACATTTTATCCCGCAAAGCCCTTAAGGATCCAAAGAGTATTTAAGAGTCTATCCTCGCTAAAAATGGTTCAAGAGGAAGATATGTCAACTTATGGATACATGAGTACGGGTGAGTCACTGGATTGAATACGTTATTCTTTTGTTCTCGGCCATTCGTGAAATAATTTTTGATACTGCTACTGCTACTTAAAACTCACTTCAGCATCAAGCCACAAAAGGCCAACACAGCTACGCAGTCTCCTCCTCTATCAAAATCTATTTAAAGCCTTCAATGTATGAAGGGGTTGCACTCCTCCTCAATACCTTGCTCTTCATGCTATAGTTTTTTTTAGCACTTTTAATAAAGCTTTCTATGTTAATTAAATGGTGCTTGTGTTTAAGGAGTTGTTCTTAAGAATTGGGACAAACAGTCGAAGTTTAGCACAATCAACAAGGGATTAAGGAGGGGGACAACCCCTTCATAAAGGGAATAACGGCTGTTCGTTTTGAGTTTTAATGTTGCTCCTTAGTTTCTGTTGATAAAACGTATATTTTTTTATTTAATTTCTTATCGTTTTTCAGACAATGCCGGTAAACCAGGCTCCTTCTGCACGTAAAAATCCTCTGTGGAAAATTTCTCTCACGTAAAAAAAACCTCCTCTCCCCTAACATTCCCTTCGAAAAATTCCATCATTGCTGAAAAATATTGTATGTAAACTATGAATAGATTTTTTTACTTACAGTCCTTTCCCTAGGGACTGCGAGGGTTCATATTATCTTCTAATTGGTAGTCATTAAGCCTATCAACTATGTTAAACAAAATGGCTATCTCAAAATTTTGATCTGACGACTTTGGAAAAAAAGGGGCATGTATGGGGGGCTAGCTGCCCTCTAATGTTTTGGTCCCTAAAAGGGGGCACTAGATATTAGATTTCCAATCAAACGAGTCATGTCCTGATCTTTTAGGATTATTGGTTTGATACGGGCCCCCATGACAAAAAAAATAAATAAGTAGGCATTTGTGATCTTTCTTCTGGCAAAAAAGAAGAAAAATTGCATGATTTTTAGGTACTGTTCTATTAACCGGGCGCTTTTGAATACGGCAATGCATAGCAATCATAGGCAGCGCCCTAGCGCTGCCTAAGTAAAGAACGATGTGGGCACAATGTATTGTTTTTTGGTTCTTTATACCTGGGCACTTGGTATCGAAGGAGTCGTCGTAGAAAGTTCCAAAAGGGCTCATTCGATTGCAAGTTGGAGTGGCAAGTGCCCTTTTTAATAGTCGAAAGTGATTGGAGGGCAACTAGTCCCCCATGCCCATTATTCCCCCAAACACATCCAATAAAATTTTGAGATAGCCATTTTGTTCAGCGTGGTCGATACCCCGAGATAGAGTATTTTTTGGAAGAGGACACTCTCCCCCAACCCTCAGGGCAAGGCATTTAAATTATGCCCTGTGGGCATATGAAGTTTTTTTAAAAATTGCTGTCGTAGAGAATTCAAAGCAGGGTCATTCGATTGGAAACTTAAAGGGCTAGTGCCCGTTTTAATAGTTGAAAGTGATTGTAGGGCAGCTAGCCCCCACGCCCATCATTCCCCCAAATACATCCAATCAAAATTTTGAGATAGCCATTTTGTTCAGCGTAGTTGATTTCCAAATAGAAAATATTTTTTTTAGGAGGACACTCCCCCACAACCCTCGGGGCAAGGGTTTTAAGTTATGCCCTGGGGGCATATAAGGTTTTTATAGAAGGTGTTGTCGTAGAAACTTCAAAAAAGGCTCATTCGATTGGAAACTCAAAGGGCTAGTGCCCGTTTTAATAGTTGAAAGTGATTGTAGGGCAGCTAGCCCCCCCCCACGCTCATGATTCCCCAAAATACATCCAATCAAAATTTTGAGATAGCCGTTTTGTTCAGCGTAGTTGATTTCCAGATAGAAAATATGTTTTTGAGGAGGACACTCCCCCACAAGCCTCAGGGCAAGGGTTTTTATTTATGCCCTGGGGGCATATAAGGTTTTTTATAGAAGGTGCTGTCGCAGAAACTTCAAAACAGGCTCATTCGATTGGAAATTCAAAGGGCTAGTGCCCTTTTTAATAGTCGAAAGTGATTGGCGGGCAACTAGCCCCCCACGCCCATCATTCCCCCAAATACATCCAATCAAAATTTTGAGACAGCCATTTTCTTCAGCGCAGTTGATTTCCAAATAGAAAATATGTTTTTTAGGAGGACACTCCCCCACAACCCTCGGGGCAAGGGTTTTAAGTTATGCCCTGGGGGCATATAAGGTTTTTATAGAAGGTGTTGTCGTAGAAACTTCAAAAAAGGCTCATTCGATTGGAAACTCAAAGGGCTAGTGCCCTTTTTAATAGTCGAAAGCGATTGGAGTGCAACTAGCCCCCCCCCCCACGCTCATTATTCTCCCAAATACATCCAATCAAAATTTTGAGATAGCCATTTTGTTCAGTGTAGTTGATTTTCAGACAGAAAATATGTTATTGAGGAGGACACTCCCTCACAACCCTCGGGGCAAGGGTTTTAAGTTACGCCCTGGGGGCATATAAGGTTTTTATAGAAGGCGTTGTCGTGGAAACCTCAAGAATGGCTCATTCAATTGGAAATTCTAAGGGCTAGTGCCCTTTTTAATAATCGAAAGTGATTGGAGGGCAACTAGTCCCCCCCCCCACGCCAATCATTCCCTCAAACACATCCAATCAAAATTTTGAGAGAGCCATTTTATTCAGCATAGATGATTTCCAGATAGAAAATTTCTTTTTGAGGAGGACACTCCCCCACAGCTTTCAGGGCAAGGGTTTTAAGTTACTGCTTGGGGGCATATAAGGTCTTCAAAGAAGGCGGTTGTCATAGAAACTTCAAAAAAGGCTCATTTGATTGGAAATTTAAAGGGCTAGTGCCCTTTTTAATAGTTGAAAGTGATTGGATGGTAACAAATCCCCCTCTCACGCCCACCTTTTCCCCAAACACATCCATTCAAAATTTTGAGATAGCCATTTTTTTCGACGTAGTTTAAAGTTCTGGAAATTAGGTCTTTGAGGATGACAACCCCCTCACAGCCCTCAGGACAAGGATTTTCAGTTATGCCCTTGGGGCATATAATGTTTTTATAGAAAGTGTTGTCGTAGAAACCATTCCCCAAACACATCCAATCAAAATTTTGGAATAGCCATTTTGTTCCACGCAGTTAAAGTTCAGGAGATTATACCTATGAGCAGGACACTCTCCCCAGAGTCTTCAGGGCAAGGGTTATAAGGTTTTCCCTGCAGAAACTTGAGATCTTTATTGAAATGTTTGTCGTAGAATCTTGAAAAAAGGTTCTCTCGATTGGAAATTCAAAGGGCTGGTGTCAGTTTAAATAAACAGAAGTGAATGGAGGGCAACTAACCCCCCTCTCACGCCACCTTTTAATCAAACAAATGCAATCAAAATTTTTAGATAGCCATTTTATTCAACGCAGTTGAAAGTTTTGGAAATTAGGTCTTTAAAGATGACAACCATCCCCCCCAGAACCCTCAGGGCAAGGGTTTTAAGTTATGCCCTGGGACGATGTAAGGTTTTTTATTGAAATTGATGTTCTAAAAACATCCAAAAGGGCTCATTCAATTGAAAATTGAATGGGCTATTGCCCTTTTAATAGTCGAAAGTGATTGAAGGGCAACTAACCCCCCTCTCACGCCCACCATTTCCCCAAACACATCCAATCAAAATTTTGAGATATTCATTTTGTTCAACGTATTCGAAAGTTCTGGAAATTAGGTCTTTTAGGATGATAACCCCATCAGAGCTTTCAGTGCAAGGGTTGTAAGTTATGCCCTGGGGGCATATAAGGTTTATATAGAAAGTTGTTGCAGAAATTTCAAAAGGGGCTCATTTGATTGGAAATTGAAATTGAACATAATTTGCACTTTACTGAAAAAAATATAAATGTTTTTACTTTTATAACTTTAATAAATCAAATAATATTAAGATTTTGATTACTAAATATCAGTATATGTATAGTAAACCGACAATGCACCTTCATTTGTATTTTTTTTCAGTAAAGTGCAAATTATGTTCTGGCCTTGGGAAAGCATAGGGGTTTTGAGCCCAACTTATGTTAATTTCTGCTCATTTTGAGTTTGACTCGGTTATATATTGTAATTTCTGTTCGTTTTGAGTTTCATTTATTTATCGATGCTGATTTGTGGTATTTTCACGCTTGGTAGAGTATTTGATTTAATTTTAGCTCATTTTTTGTTTAATGGAGATCTTTACTTTTCTTTGAAAAACTTATTTTGTGGAAAAAGTTGTTTTTAATTAAATTGCGAAATAGATCGAGACGGGTGATGAAAACAGGTTTACAATGCCTTCTGGGATATAAAAGGCAAGAACTGTATTTAAACTGTTCTTTTTTGGGGTTTAGGGGTGGTGGTGGTTAGGTTATGTTAGGTTACATATTTAATATATGGTATGCTTTGCCCCCCCCCCCTTATTGTGCAAATATATAGCCCAAATTTGTTTCTAAACTATTATATATTAATCCTATTTCATTTTATTTCCTTAGCATTAACGAAACTAGCACTATATAAAAGAACCCGGTTTATAGAACAGTACCGTTTTTTATATAAGATCTTGAAACATCTACAATAAGGTTATCTAATACGATACCCTGAATCTGATGGTGTGATTTCCATTAGGGATTCTTCACTTTTAGGGGGTATTTGGCCCCCTTTCTTGAAAATCAGGCAAACTTTCTCAGCCTCATAGCTTTAGATCGGTAACACTAAACTTGATTATTCTTATATATTTGGAATCAGCATAATAAGCCAATTTCTTTGATGTATTGATATCAGAATACCACTTCTTAGAGTTTTGGTTACTATTGAACCAGAATGCTCCTTCCTTACCGTTCAATAACACAAACTGTTTGAAAACGATAAAAAGTCAAACATGGCTTTTTATACATCATACTATTATAATGCAGCCTACATAAAGTCATACATCTGGCTTTTGGATGTCTTATTCTATTATATTTAAAGCAATATAAATAAAGTCATACTGATGACTTTTTTGGTTTTCACCTTATATGATGCACCAAAAATGCCATACAGAAGACAATCTACTACCCAACTTGTATACAGAGAAAACAACAAAAAGTCACATAGACGACTTTTTATACCTTGTACATTTATAATAGTATTTTCTTTCAGAGAGAAGAACATTAGTACTTCCATTTTTTGAAAAATCCAGATGAAGGTCAACAATGACCTCCCCTTTTGAGGAGACTTACACAAATGAATGTCGGAAGCACATAGGTTTATGAAGTTTCATGCTAGGTAACCAAAACCTAGCAGTTAATATCTTATGAAATAAAGTTTGTAATTAAACAGTTTTATTTGGATATTAAATTTAAAATAACAAGCTTTTTGAACTGAAAACAAGGACCAAAATTAAAACTGAAAATAAACATAAATTATTCTGTATTTTAGGAGGGGGGATCTCCCCTCCTTCAATAAGAGGCGGGAGTTTTTGAGGTCTGTGATGAAATCTTTGAAATTTCCTAGGCCTTTTTGGCATTTCCTAAGTTTACACCTATTTTAACCTTGAGTAACAATAAACCTTTCTGTAATTGTTTTTTTCAATCTTATTTTCTTTTACTCTAGATTTCAAACATAATGGATAAAGATTCAATGCCTAATAATGCATAATGTTTAAGTACTTAAAGCAAACAAAATCGAATAAAGGTATTTTTTTCTGCTAGAAAAAAAAACAGCCACTTAGTGGGCAATATCTGTTCTCAATTATCGCCCCTGAGCCTATGGACCATATTTATCTGGTAAATTCACCAGTGGTATGCTAAAACCCTGGAAAAACAGTGCAGAGGTGAATTTTCTGTTTGTTACTAGATATTCTTTTAAGTTTGCATGACACTGTGTTTCAATAGTGTTACTCTCCTTTTTGCTTTCAGTAATGCACTATTCAATTTTACGACGGCATACGTGAAGGGGTGGTAATTTTTGATCGATGATAGGGCTCTTATTTTGCTTTTGACCTACAATTAAGTGCAGGTTAACTGATATGCCGATTGTATTTTTTCTTCGTTTTACCCATAATAACGTTCGCTATTTTTGGGCTAGTGATTAGCCTATGCAATCAGGGTTGCCAACTTTTTGGTCAATGAATATGTCCCTTGAGCATCACAAAATGAGTCCTTTTCAGCCAAATTATGTCCATATTTTGTCTATAATATGTCCATAAAACAGGCTCATTCGATTGGAAATTCAAAGGGCTAGTGCCCTTTTTAATAGTCGAAAGTGATTGGAGGGCAACTAGCCCCCCACGCCCATCATTCCCCCAAATACATCCAATCAAAATTTTGAGATAGCCATTTTGTGCAGCGTAGTTGATTTCCAAATAGAAAATATATTTTTGAGGAGGACACTTCCTCACAACAATCGGGGCAAGGGTTTTAAGTTATGCCCTGGGGGCATATAAGGTTTTTATAGAAGGCGTTGTCGTAGAAACTTCAAAAAAGCTCATTCGACTGGAAACTCAAAGGGCTAGTGCCCGTTTTAATAGTCGAAAGTGATTAGAGGGCAACTAGCCCCCCCCCACGCTCCGTATTCCCCCAAACACATCCAATCAAAATTTTGAGATAGCCATTTTGTTCAGCGTAGTTGATTTCCAGATAGAAAATATGTTTTTGAGGAGGACACTCCCCGAAAGCCCAAGGGGCAAGGGTTTTAAATGATGCCCTGGAGGCATATAAAGTTTTTATAGAAGGCATTGTCATAGAAACCTCAAGAAAGGCTCATTCGATTGGAAATTCAAAGGGCTAGTGCCCTGTTTAATAGTCGAAAGTGACTGGAGGGCAACTATCCCCCCCCACGTCAATCATTCCCCCAAACACATCCAATCAATAATGTTCAAAAATATGTTTTTGAAGAGGACACTCCCCCACAACCCTCGGGGCAAAGGTTTTAAGTTATGCCCTGGGGGCATATAAGGTTTTTATAGAAGGCGTTGTCATAGAAACTTCAAAAAAGGCTCATTTGATTGGAAATTCAAAGGGCTAGTGCCCTTTTTAATAGTTGAAAGTGATTGGACGGTAACAAACCCCCCTCTCACGCCAACCTTTTCCCAAAACACATCCATTCAAAATTTTGAGATAGCCATTTTGTTCAACGTAGTTTAAAGTTCTGGAAATTAGGTCTTTGAGGATGACAAACCCCTCACAGCCCTCAGGACAAGGATTGTCAGTTATGCCCTTGGGGCATATAATGTTTTTATAGAAAGTGTTATCGTAGAAACTTCAAAAAGGGCTCATTCAATTAGAAATTGAAATGGTTTGTGCCCTTTTTCATAGTCGAAAGTAATTGGAAGGCAACTAACACCCCTTCCACGCCCACCATTTCCCCAAACACATCCAATCAAAATTTTGAGATAGCCATTTTATTCCACGGAGTTAAAGTTCAGGAAATTATACCTTTGAGCAGGACACTCCGCTCACAGTCTTCAGAGCAAGGGTTATAACTTGTGCCCTGGGGGCACATAAGTTTTTATTGAAATCTTTATCGTAGAAACTTGAAAAAGGGCTCGTTCGATTGGAAATTCAAAGGTCTAGTGCCCTTTTTGAGCATCCAAAAATGTGTCCTTTTCAGCCAAATCATGTCCATATTTTGTCTATAATATGTCCATAATATGTCCATCTCTAAATCTCAGAAGCTAGTATTTTTACGACTTGTAAACCTCTTTCAAAGTGGTCAGTTAACATCGAACATAATGAAAACGAAAAAGATTCATTTAGTTCATCCATAAAAAATGAACTAGTGTGAAAGCACAAAAGTCATAAAAGCATGTAAACAGTAAAAAATTAATTGTGGGAGCTTAAGGCTCACCTTCCTACGAGAGTTGCGCTTGACAGGTATGGTCGGCATGAGGGTCAGCATTTTCACTTCTTTTGGTAGCTTTTTGCCAATAGGAATATTTCTTGCGCATGTCATAAGGTACAATCCAGGAGTCAGGAGACGTTGCGGAGCGCTAGGTAAGCTGGGTTGTCCTTCAATCTGGGGTTACATCCCCAAAGGCACAATTAATGGACCTTTGAACAATACTGAACAAAATAGATGTCTACGAATTCTGATCGGAGGCTGGTTTTCGGAACTGATAGGCGTGGGGGGTGCCCTCAAATCACTTTGACTCTTATAAAGGACACTAAACTTCAATCAAATGAGCCCTATCTGAAGTTTATACGACAACCCATTCCATAAAACCTTATATGCCCCTGGGGCATGAATTAGAACCCTTGTCCCAGGGCTCTTAGGGGCTTTGTAAACGCTGAGGGCATTGTTATATGTTATTTGGACCATTTTTAACAAAATTTCTATCTCAAAATTTCTGTTGGATGCATCTATGGAAAAGAATACGTGTGGAGGGGGGTGGCTTGACCACTCTCCACCAAGGGTGAAAGGGGAGGGCTTACTCCAAGGGTTGCACGGCCCTTGTGTTACAAGAATCGTTCTTAAAAAAATTAGACAAAAGGTCGAACATTAGCGTAGAGAGGAGGCTATTGAGGAGGGAGTAGCCCCCGTCATATACGGAATAATTTCTCTACGTTTTAAGTTTTAATGTCACCCCTTATTTTCGGCAGATAAACTAGTTTTTGTATTTATTTCTGATCGTTTTTTAGATAATCCCACGAAACCCACCCCCTCTTTGGAAAATTTCCCCGCGAAAAATTCCTCCATATAAAGTTCCTCCCATTTAAAATTCTTCCGCCGAGAAATTACCCCCGGACAATTCCTTCTGCGAATCCTTCCCAGAAAATTTTTTGCTTACGATTCTGCCTGAAAAATACTCCTTGCCATACTTTTATTTGAAGAAAGACTTGTATTTATTCAGTTTCTGATCCTTTTTAAGGTCATTGGGGAGTATCCCTGTTTGGAAAATACCCCCCTGGAAAGTTTATCCCCCAGAAATTGTCCATGGAGAATTTCTCATGGTGATAAGTCCCCCATGGAAAATCCCCCCCGAAAAAAAAAGATCCCAAGAGAATATCAACTCCGCTGAGAACTTCCCCCTGAGAGTTCCCTCAGAGTGTCTCTACATGTACAATGGGATCAACAACGACGAAAAAGACAAATAACAAACATTCTGTATACAAATTCTGGTAAATTCTCCCCATATAAAATTTCCCTTGAAAAGTTCACCCCCAGAAACTTCCATCCCAATGAGAAATTCTCCCTATGGAAAATCCATCCCTAGAAGAATCCATCTCCTTCCTCCCTTGGAAAATGTCGGTATACTTCCCTATAACAAATACTATATGTAAACAATGGACAAATTTCATAACTTGCGGCCCTTCCTCTGGTCGTTCTGAGGGGTCCTGTCATCTCCAAAGACATATCTATTTTACCTTTCAACAATACTGAACAAAATGGCTATCTCAAAGCTTTGATGAGATGACTTTCACGAAAAAAGGGAGCGGGGCGGGGGCTAGTTGTCCTCCAATTTTTTGGTCACTTAAAAAGGACACTAAGATCTTTTAATTTTCGTTTGAACGAGCCCTCTTGCGAAATCTTAGTACCATTGGTTCGATATGATCACCCCTGGAAAAATCAACAACAATAAATAAACACGAATCCGTGAAGTTTTTTTTGGCAAACACTATAAAATTTCATTTTTATAGATAGGAACTTGGAACCTCTACAGTGGGGTTCTCTGATACGCTGAATTTGATGGCGTGATTTACATTAAAATTCTTTGACTTGTATGCGGTGTTTTTCACCTTTTTCAAAAATTTAGCAAATTTTCTCAGGCCCACTAATGGGCCTGACTATTTTAACTACTTAAAAAATATTATATATTTGAAATCAGCACAATAAGCTAATTTTTTGGTGCATCTATTGATATCAAAATTGATTCCATTTTTTCTTTAGCTAACTTTTCATTTTCAGTTAGTAATACTTGATAAATAGATAGATAGCTTACAACCCTTGCCCTGAGGGCTGTGGGGGGAGTTTCATCCTGAAAAACATAATTTCTGGGCTTTTTAACTACGTCGAACAAAATGGCTATCTCAAAATTTTGATTGAATGTGTTTTGGGAAATGGTGGGTGTGAGAGGGATTTTAGTTATCCTCCAATCACTTTCGACATAAGGGCACAAGTCCTTCTAATTTCCGATCTAATGAGCCTTTTTTGAAGTTTCTACGACAACGCTTTCTATAGAAACCTAATATGCCCCCAGGGCATAACTTAAAACCCTTGCCCGAGGGTTGTGACGGAGTGTTCTCCTGAAAAACATAATTTCTATCTAGAAATCAACTACGCTGAACAAAATGGCTTTCTCAAAATTTTGATTGGATGTGTTTGGGGAAATGGTGGACGTGAAAGGGGCGTTAGTTGCCTTCCAATCACTTTCGACTACTAAAAAGGGCACAAGCCACTCCAATTTCCAATCGCATGAGCCCTTTTCAAAGTTTCTACAACAACTCCTTCAATATGAAGTGCCCTGGTCTAAAGAAAAAAAGGAAATAATAAATAATACATTGTGCCAACATCGTTCTTTACTTAGGCAGCGCAATTACGCTGCCTATCATAGGAAAATAATAGATGATCTAATCAATTTTCAATCGATTTTATCAATTTTATTTTTTAATTGATAATGATTATATTTTTTTTTCCTTTTTCCTTTTTTTTAGCAGTGAAGACTCCTGGTTTCATGTAGGTGAAATATCCGTCGTGTCTGTCGTCTTTTTTTCTTTTTACTGGCCATAGACTGGTGTTATGTTTTTCTCGAGATTTTTCTCTCTTTGTCTCGTTACGGAAGTGAATATAGGTTTTAATTCCTACTTAACTTAAACTCCCGTAAACTGCATCAGAAGCTACTTGATGCAATCATAGGAAATAACAAGAACGTCAGACTTGTAAACATGTCAGAAAGTATGTCCATCAAAAGTTAACCACTGGTTTTACATTGCAAGAATGAGATTTTAGACCAGGTTAAAGGATTCAAAAAACTCGGCACCTTGATTAACTGTGGCGGAGAAATAATGACCGAGATAAAACGCAGAAGTGGGCAGTCAACTGGAACCTTCAATAGATTAAACCCTATTTGGAGGAGCAACGAACATACCCTACGAATAAAGTTATTTCTCTTCAATAGTAATGTACTCTCCATACTCATCTATACTAGCAAGTGCTGAATAAATTCTGAAAATTCATTCAGAGGATTCTTTGAAAAGAAGATATTTCTTTCGAAGATATGAGGCTCAGCTGAATTGTAAATATAAGCTGCCAACAAAGAGCCGGTTATTCAGAAATTTGTGGTAGAACGGATTAGCCTGTTATTTCTGCTGTTCAAAGGATGACTGGATATGAGATTGCCGAAGAAGACAAGGTTGTTCAAAAAGCAACTTGCGGTGAACTTCTGACTGACAACTACGGACGGCTGAGATATCTCTAGTACCATAATAAGAAGACGCCGCTGCTGCACCACAGCTTAATGACGAGTGGAGAGGCTTTGTCACCGCCCTATGTGCCATCAATGGCTCTGGAATATATAAGATTTAAGGTGAGGCTTTCCCTAAAAACTTTCTCAGGGGATATGTGCAACAATGTCGCATAGATGAAAAGTCTGAGAGGTATATTGTCACCAGCATCTTTGGGGAGTTTTCAAATAAATTCAATTATATGCATAAGAATTAAAATAAATATATGTTTTTATTTCTTTGGGCATTTTTTTCAAAAGTTTTTAGTTTTCATTTAATAAGAATGTTGGGAGGGGGAGTATAAAAGAGAGGGAGAATAAACCTACAGTCAAGGATTTTCAATCATAATGATTAAACTCGCAGGATCTTTATACTTCTCAGGATTTCTCCCCCAAACTTGGCACAAAAAAGTATTTTTGCTTTCATTCGATACTTTCTGATGGAGTTATCAAGACTATCTAACTACCTTAGATGCGCGTTACATGAATTTAAAAGTATCCCAATAGATGTCCTGAAACACATATACGATGGAGCTGTTACTAATGATATGCCAGTCAATCCTTTAATACAAGCAGTTTTAACAGATAACAGCAATAATCTTAAGACTTTTTCGTCTTTCACTCGTCCAATCACCTCGGAAGTGTCGGTTAGTACTATGAAATTAATGGGTATAACCATCTCATGTGATTTAAAATGGAATTACCACACGCCACATTTACCCTCCTTAAAATCCTTCAAAAATTTAAATGTCTTATGTCACATTGCTCAAGAAGTTTCCTCTCGTTTTCACGCCCCTTCCTTGAGTACACCCGTCCTGTTTAGCAGCCTTATATCTCCAATGAAGAATCGAACTGAATAGAGGCAGTTTAAAAAGGTGCCCAAGAATTAAATTCAATGAGGGTGAAGTCACCTATAACCAGTGGTGGTTCTGGCCTCTATCGCGCCCGGGGCAAAATCTTGATAAGCCCTGTCTGCCAAAATTTTCCGGTCAAATGTTAACAAAATTTTCATTTATCAAAAAAAAAATTATTTGTTTAAATCTGACTTCTCCTACTTTAGTCTCTAGAAGATTATTATTTATCTCGTCCCAATTGATTGCATCTAATTCTTTGCGCTCTATGCTCGTTAGTGATTAGTACTAAATCATCTAATCACTCTTGGCCCATAGTCGATCTGGCTATGGCCTATGGTTGATCTGACCTTTTGTACCAATTGACGTAAGTGCTGACCTTCCAGCACTGAAGAAGTGACAACAGCTTTGAAAAAGTTGAAAAATGGACGTGCATCTGCAGTCACAAAGATCATGGCAGAGATGCCGATGATATGCCTTCGAGCCAGCATAAGTGTTTGGACTGCTTTCTTAGTGATCAACTGGAATAACGAAAAGCTCACAAAAGGCTGGACCAGGGGCATACTGGTCAAACTCTGCAAGATGGGCGATGCGCTAATCTGTGACAACTGGAGAAGCATCAACTTAACGTCTGTGCCTAGTAAAATGCCACCCAGAGTAATATTACAATGCCTAAGGACAGCCCAAGAATCACAGCTCAGGGAAAAGTAACACAATTTCGACCTGGTAGGTCTTGTTTTCATCTTTAGACTAATGAAATTTTCCTTCTTAGACTAATGGATGAAGAGTCCAGGAAATGGGATAAAAACACAATGATCTAAGGTAAACGGCCGTTCATTACTGGCCACCGACACTGCAATCCCTAATAATATTTGACAGGCAACCTTTTCCTTAGTGAAGACCCCCTTCACCACCGTACTGCAAAAACAATTCTAAAACATCTATGGGTCTCTTCAAAGAACTGTGTCGGTGTTGAAATATTTTTTTCGGTACTCCTTCGATATACCCACTCTTTCAAACTGAACACGATGAAAAACCCGTTTTTACGGGATGATTCAACACACGGCTGTAGAGAAATACAATGTATAGCGTGGTTGTAATTGCGTATACGATATTTAAAGTGTGTTTTTTTTGGGGGGGGGGAGGTACCCTGGCTAGGGTAGGTTACGTATTTAATATATGCTATGATTTGCTCCCCACTCCCTAATGTCCAAATATATAGCCCCAATTTGTTTCTAAACTATAATATAGTCATCCTATTTTATATTATTTCATTAGCACTAACCAAACTAGCAGTATATAAAAGAGTAGGTATATCGAAGGAGTACGTTTTTTTCATATCTTGGGGTTGGTGGAACAACTGAATGGGATCTAAATCACCGCAATATTTTACTTCTATGGCTATTTAGTTTTAGTTTCAAGAAATGTTGAACAAGATATGGGAAAATAAAAATTTCGGATTCAATTTGCTCATACTTACAGCCAACTGCGCCCTCTAATCTATTTTAATAAATATGAAATTTTAAAGTTTACAAATTGATTATAACCGTTAGAATATTTATTTGAAATTTTGCGCCCATAAAATTTCTCCGCCCCGGGAAAATGCCTCCTCTTCCCCCCTAAAACCGGCTCTGCCTACATCTCTCTTCTTTGAAGAACCAGTCTGGTCTCCCTCAAGGAAAGGAGGAAGAAATGTCCTTATGCCTGGCCAATACTGCCCTCCATAACTCATGGACAATTCACCTTTTCCTGGTCAATTTTTCCCCCATTCGACCTCGCCTCTCTCTTTCTGCTTAAACAGATACCCCCCTTTTTGCTCAGATAAACTTTTACGCAGAAAGATACACAAGAACTTGTTTCTTGTATATTGTCGATTTGTTAAATAAGTGAATCTCTCACCCTCCCCTACTCTCTTTTTACCTTACAAATGTCTAATTTTTAATGTTTAGCTGAAAAATTTTGAAATTTTCTTTTTATTGTCTTTTTTTTTAATAGATTCTGTTTCGTATTTAGTTAGCCACAAGATCAAATTGTTTTTGGGTTTTTGTTTGTTCTAACACATTATAAATTTTATAAATTTGAATTGTTCTCAACCTTTTGAACAAAATAGTCGTTTTTTTTCTAACCAATGTTTCTTTCTCTTTATTTTTCTTTTTGCTGTGCTTATTGACTCTGAAGTGTGAATTCCGGCTACCTGAGAATATGACAATCATGTTTTGACAATAAATCATTTTAAACTTATAAAAATCTTTTATCTTTTTAAACTGATAAAAATATTTATAATAAATATTTTCATCTTTTAAAATTATCTTTTAAACTTATAAAAAACACATAGATATAAGCAGAAGCTTATAACTAAGCTGCTAAGCACCTCTACAATCTTTTAGTAGTCCACTAGTCCTTGCTGGTAGCATCAACCATGCGAAAAAAGAATTTCCTTTTTTTTAAATGGGGCTCAAAACCTCCGGTAGCCGCGCAGGAATTAAACCATAAGAAATTGAATGTCTATCTATGAGTAGAGTGCTAAGTTATACTTTACTTGATGCCCTAGGAATTCCCATACTATTTGCTTGATGCTCTACACCTTTTCAAAGAGAGTCAGTACTCCTTCACACAGTTTCACGTGTACATTGCAAAAAAAGTTGGCAAGGTTTAATGTGGTCAAACAAGTTTTGAGAGTATGATTAAAATTATATAATTTAAGCAAACTGGTTTTTGAGTCAAAATCCGTTTTTTAGGAGCCAATCAGAGAGCGGAGGTTACTCAATATATGATAACTTGATTTGTGATTGGGATTTGAATAAAAGGAAAGGTTTTCTTTACAATTCATATTAGTAAGAGAATTGAATTCAGAGAGAATAGTTTATTTGAGAGGATATTAGTAGAGAAAAATGAGTAGTGCATTTACATTATTGGAGATTAATGATGGAGCCGGCAGCAGCAGCAACGATATACGAGTACTAAATATGCCTGTGGAAATAACCGGAGGCTGTAGACTATGCCTTGAATGGAATGATATGTATGCTAGATACGTGATATCATTAAGCAAATTTAAGCAGGAGGAGCAACTATGTTTTGCTGGAAAAGTGAATATTGCGCATATAAGTATACTTTGGACAGCATTAGATGCCCTATCAAAATATATTGATTAGAACAAAATATGTCAGTGAATAGTATTGTTTTAATTAAGTTCAATAAAATTGTTTCTAAATCAAAGGTATTTTTCTTTCTATAGTAGACTAGCGCATATTTTTTAGAGTAGAAAAAATTCTGGTTAGTCTGTAGTTGGCTGTGAGAGTGTTGGGACTAAAAAAAAAAAATGAATAGATTTTAGAAAGAGCGAATCATGAGGAATCTAGTGCTTATGGGAAAACTTTTGATTCTAGATAACAATTTTCTAGAGTTATCTGTTCAAAGAAAGATATTGTCTCGGGGAAAGATTGTCGATATAATGAAAACGGATTCTTCATCATTCGACTATTTTATGAATCTTTTACGTCGTGGCCCAAAATTATTTACACACTTTACGGATATATTGATCACGACACAGCAAAATGATAGTCTGGATATGCTTTTAAACACCAGTTTAGAAATTTAGGACTTTTTTTTTCTTTTTTCATGAGGAAGATGGCGTTCAAGGATGATTTACTCCTCTCTCTCTATCTCCGACAATTTGTTGTTGTTTCTAGGTCAGTTTCATTGTGGCAGTGAGAGTGTCAACACATGAAAAAAATGTTCCATACATGTCCGCTATGTATGTACACACTGGGCGGCTTGTCATCATATGAGAATTGTATAATGATTAATGAGTGTGATTAAAAATGTTGATTATGCAAACCTTGCAAATTACATAGAGGATATGCTGTACAAATTAAAGGTTGTAATTCCTGTCTTGAAGAGGTGTGTGACTCTCATCCTAGAGGCCACCTACGCTCCAATTGCCATTATGATAAATGTAATCAGTGGGAGAATACATATCCCGGTATAATTGGAAAGAATCATAACCGTGATTTTAGTTTATTGCTACGAGATTGGTATCTTCGTGGTTTTAGATTGTTCTTGGAGGAAGAACCGGGTCAACGATTCAACTGTTGCAACAACAAAAGAATATGGTTTTCTACGTCATCGTTGTGAAGACAATGGGTCTTATGATTATAAGCCCACTGATTTTTATTTGACTGTGACGGAATATGATTCCACACTTGAGGACACTGTTTGTGAAATTGCTTCAAATAAACAAATTGAAACATGTGAATTCTAAAGAATGAATGAGAATAGTATCATTGACTATAAAAAGACATATTACAAGAGTGAAGTTACACTCTACTGTAGAAAATGGGACCCTGACATTGCAGCACATCAGGATCAGTATACTATAAATTCGAATAATCTACCTCCATTAGTTGTTGTCGACAAATACCTAGTAGAAGATGAAATCTAAAGAGTAGAAAAGTCGTTTTATCATGTATATACATTTTTATCATTTATTAATAAACAATTTCACATACGTTTCTAGAACATTTTATTCGTATTTCACCCAAGTCTATACTAATCACATGTGCAAGTTTAATCTCCACTAGATGGTTGTTCGATCAAGGTTAGTCAGCGTGCACAGTAAAATACGTCCAGTGGGAATAGCCACAAAATCTGAGCAAGAAAAAGAGTAGAGTGGAGATGCCGAATGTCTCTGTTGCTATTCCTTGTTCTCTACGTTGATTTTGAATTATAATTTTAACCATGATTTCAATCAAGTTGCTGATGTATGGAGCGTAGAATTTATACGATAGGCCAAGAGGATCAAAAAATTCAATATTCTTCGATGTTTGAAAGATGCATAGCCAGTGCCCGGTCTTCAAAGTCGAAGGGCTACTATTAACAATGATAAGGGTATTGTTAACACTTGGAATTTTTTCAATGAAGTCCGAAGGTATACACTAGGACTTGTACTGGGACATATATGGATCCATACTAAATACGTTGATTATTTGGTTTGTGTTCATGGTGCTAGGTCTAGCAGAAAACTACCGTCAGGCGTGATTTCCCAATAGGTTTTAAATTGACTCAATGATATTAGCTTGATACTCTCAGTCAAAGTATCCGGAAATCAACACTCTAAACGTACATTCCCTTTTCGTACTATGCTCATATCCTGAGTCCCCGACAAGTCCAAAACAATAACCCAATGATTTTGTGAAAACATTGAACCGGTTATTCCGTTTTCAAATAGTTGAAATTCATGATACAGGGATTGCATAGCCAACTTAAACAGATTTATGTAGGATTTTTTGTCAAATGATATAGCGTACTGTAGAATACCATTTTATTTAAATAGGAGGCTAGAAAGACCGCAAAAATAAGAATAGTGGGGGGATTTTGTCCAGCATTAAAAAGCACTACCCTTCTTAACAAGGCCCATTCCAGGTTTGTTAGAAATTCTAAATTGAAGAATAATAAATATGTATAGCTAAGAGAGCCTGTGGAAATGTGACGTTGATTGGTGATTGTATGGGGAACAAGAATTTTAATGTTGTTGCCATTGGGTCTTAGCTTTTCCACTGCCAATGCAACGGAGCTAATAACTTGTTGTTTTCGGACGTGGAGAATTGCAGATTTGATAATGATATTTGCATCGGGTGCTGCAGGAAGTGTTTTTCTCAAAATAAAATTCGATGGGGCCAGCTGTAACTTTATGTCAATCTTGACATTGGGGGAGCCATTGAGATATATTGAATATCTCATGATTTAATTTTCCAACCAGATGATACTCCTGGTTCACTGCAGTAGTCAACTCACCGTCAGTATCAACACCTGATCGATATTCATAGCCCAATGATTGTCCTCTCAACTCCTTGTATGCCTTTGGTGTCATCATCATAAATTGTATGTAGCTTGCATAGTTGGATAAATTATTGCTAGTGCTCACCAATGTTCCATTAATAAATACATTAATTTGTTTGAATAGGTTGTGTAGAATACACTTTTCGTATGAGAGACCATCGCCAGCATTTGGAGTTGTATTATCTGACTTTTTCTTCACCGCAACATTTAAATCAATAAATGTTGATGACAAATCAATGAAATAGTCTTCATTGGAAAATATTTGAAAGTGTATATTTTTTGAGAGGGGTTGTTGGGGACTAAATTGTTCATAGTAGCCATACTTTATACTGACATCAACATATTTGGCATTGAATAGATTCAATGAGGAACTGATTGATGGATATGATTCCTTGTGGGGGTGATAAGTCATCTTAAGAGAAGAAATCCTTCTTTGATCTAACAATCTTTTTCTTTTTCTTCTTTTGCTGCTTATTGGTCTTCCTTGTTTTATTCCTCAAAGTCCTTGTTGATGTCCTTCGCTTGCTGCCTGGGTGGAGACTGATGAGTGAATGACGTGCACGCATCCTTTTCAATCCCTCCCCATTTTGCCGAGATTTTAATTGCTCACCAACGGCTCTTGCTGAAGATCTAATATCTTATACACTAATACACTCTCCTTGAAATTCTTGCCTAATCCCCAATCCTGTAGTGCTGAGGCAGTAAAATTCGATGCAGCAGGTACAAGTTATTTTCTGGCAAGGTGTAGTGCTGGACAATATAGCTTAGAACGGTATCAGCCAATACCATAGCCAGACAATGTTGATTAACATTTGTTGTAGGTAATTCCTTTGTCACTTCGACTTGACATCAAAGCACCAATATAACACGTAATATTAGGACAGACCCATTGGGATCTCCACTTGTTCATGTTAGGTGATGTTACTGTTACCGACAATGACGACAAAAGCCGACAATGGTGATTGTGCTGTCGTCGAAAATGACATGTAATCACTGCTAAGCCTTTTGTTATTGCTAGAGGATCACCTAATTAAGTTCTTAGTGTTAACTGACAGAGTTCCAAATATGAAATGTTTACAAGAACATATTTAAGATGTTTTATTTTATAACGACGAAAAAGTTCATGAGTTGTTTTTCGTTCAAGAACAGATAGGAGGGGGACATTTGAATTACCAACTCTCAACGTTTATACAAAGGATTCATAGGGAAATATGCAAGAGTCCGAGGCAAAACCAGGTGAATAATCAGCAAAAATAACTTGATCCATCCCGTAAACGATGCCGGTATTTTTCCCATTGATCATATTCTGTTTAAAGCCAAGAACGTCTCTCAGATTATCATTGAGAATAATTATTTCAGTGTCAACAGGTGAGGTAATGTAAATCCTATCGTGTTCCAATGAATAATTAAAATGGAATTTACCATTCCTACGATATGAGATTTCTCTATTGATTGTACGACTCAAATTCGTCATATTATCATATTCAATAAATTTCAATTTGACATGTGCATATTTACTATATCTATGTTTTTCAACCTATTGCTAGTCGACAAAGAGTGACTAATCGTATGGTATAACGTTTATATCATCAGCGTAATCCTTTCTCGGGATTTCCTAGGTGTTTTTGAGAATACAATCGACAAGAGCCACTTCATACGCACTGTCAAATTTGATTGCGGGGGAGAGTTTTGTCAAAAAATCACTTGTCGTATTTAAGTCGTTGTAGAGAGGATGAGAAACGTTGGACATAAATTTTACATAGAAATAATTTGGCATTGTCAATATCTTCAACACCAATCCAAGAATCAAAATCGGAGTTGTATTCTAGGCAACGAACAAGTAACTGTTTCATACCCCTGCGAGTATGAGTCTTTAATATATTTTCAATTTGATAGATTTCACTACTGTTTTCAACTTTTTGGAGTTCATAGTAATAAAAGCCGCCGAGAATCTCTTCATCTTTGGTATCGCACTAACGATAAGTTGTGGGTTTAGTGTCTAGGATTTTTGCCACTTTAAAAAGTTCGGTGGACCACAAGTAATTCCCCTTTTCAAAAACATTAGTTTTTCTATTAATTCGAACAGTATCACCAACATTGAATTTATTTTTCTTCTTGACAATCGTTTCATTGGAATACTGTTTAAGAAAGGTGTCAACTGTATAATGATCAGAATGATGAACTTCCATGGGGGTTGAGTTGGACAATGATCTATCAGGTCGTTGATTATAAATCAACATGATTTTATATAAATCATGAATAAAAGCCGATGTAATTTCCAATGTACAGTATCCTGAAATTAAAAGCTGAAGAGTTCTTATCAATCACTCGGCCAGTGCACGCCTTATTAAACTATTACTATGATGGAACAGTATAATATATTTCAGTAGAACTTTCGAAACATGGGGATTGACAAATTCACTACCACGGTCCTTTTTAATTTTTTTTATATGAATCCTGTTCGAGAATACTTTCAATGGCCTGAGCAACTTCAACGCCTCTCTTTGTTCGAAATGGAATTTCATATGCATAGCGACTAAAAACACTGATTGCAAGTAGAATGTACTTGTACGGTGTATTGTGACGTCTTTGGATCTCATCTAGAGTTAGGAGATCTGCTTGCATTATATGCAATGGGAAAAAGGCTTTAGTTTTTTGATATTGATTTACACGAAGTCTATGATTTCCATGCAAAGTTTAAAGAGAATTATGTTGTGGATAGTTTTGTAAGCTATTAGCGTTAATGGCTGTGACTTTGGAAAGAGTAATGGTGGACCGTAAACTCCCCGCTTCACCAATATTTTCATAAACACCTTTCAGAACTTCAACCATTTTGAACGTAAACACGTTGTGTAACGTCCGCTACCCTTTTGTATACTAGTTGTGGATGGTGATGGTAACATTATAGGTTTTCTCCTTTTCCTCGCCATTATTGTCAAGTTTCCATTAGGTGAGCCAGTATTTTCCAATATTGATTTAAAATCTTCTTTCTCTTCTTCTTCCTCTTCATGTTTTAATGGTGTTGTTGTTGTTGTTGTTGATGATACATGTTCATTTAATTTTTTAGAATTTGTCTATTGCTAATAAGACTTTTGGGAAAGTTTAATGTATTTAGAAAGTTGTATAGATGAGCGTCAAATGATAATAGTCCTTTACGATTTGTAACCATATCATAGATTAAATGAAGTAGATTATAGCTCTTGCCCTGAATTATAATCCCTTTCCCATTGCTCTCAACTTGAATATGATCTTGACCACTTTCCATGAGATAGGTTAGGAGACGTGTACTTTTTTCAAGATATTAGTGGGGTCATATATATACAATTTTTAATAAAATTTAATACAAATACTCCTTCTTTAATTGTGTTCCAGCAGCAGAATCTTGAGGAGATGATTCACTTTTGTGATCAATACCACTGGCCTTCGCACGATAGGACTTATGTTTATCAACTCGGAAAAGTGCATTTTGAAGTAAAAGCAGTTTTTTACCATCCTCAATATTCTCATTGTCAATAAATTTACTCGGATTGTCCTCAAAGTGGTCCATGGGTGAGAGAGCGAATTCTATTGGAGTCAATTTATAGGATTTAGCCATCTAGAGAAAACTGTTTACAAGTCCCGCAGTTATCGGTAATAAAAGTTTGAAAAAGCTACTGCCCGGCTAAAGATGACATTTTTTTTTAAAATTCTTTACTTTCTTTTTAGAGGCCAAAGTACGTACAATGGAAAGATGTTGCTTTGCCTGTTACATTAACTACTTCTGGCAGTTAAACATTGCCCTCGGTCAAATTTAACCAAAGTTTGGATATTAGATTAATGAAATCATTGTCAACACCATGTTTGAGTATGGCTTTCCTAAGCGAGGCTTTTGAAGTGCTTAGAACTGAAAATAGATGTCTATTTTCATGTAGTATCTTCAGTGGCATGATAGGGACTAATATGTCTTTTTAATGTTCACGGGTAGATATACTGTCATTTCATTGTTGGAAATATCTTTGCCTACGCATAGATTTACAGATGTATCTTGATTAAAACGTAACAGGATATATCCGCATAGCTTTTTGGTGTCCTGATTGTATGCTGACAGAAGAAATTTAGGAGTGCCTGGATAGATTTGTTTATTGAGAGTTGTTAGCGAGTAGGAATCACGAACAACTCTGTAGATGATATAGTAGGTGCAGTTCAATGCAAGTGTTCGCATACATTTACTCTGATGAAAGAGATTGTGTAGAACCAGAGTAACAGAACTCTGTTCATGATGAGAGCGAACGGTGAATAATAACAGCATTTCCTGGGACTATTGTTCAATAGATTCAGCCAAATCGTCAATAATCAGCCAAGAGTTTGCTTCAATAATGTTGAACACATCAAGTCCTTGTATGAATTGTATCTGCACCAATCCCATCGTGGTAATTGCTTTTATTTTATCGTATGACTCCTGCCAAATACTTTAACAATAGTAGATTTTTTTCGGCTTTTCCACAAACATTTTATCACAATTTTTAATTATTTTAGTTAAGAGTGTTGTTTTGTCCGACATTGTCGGCCAACACAAAAACAATCTAAATGGTGTTTTAAATTGATACTTATTCCCTTCAACAATTCACCAGAACAACTAACAGTAGTATATAGTTGTCTAATGACTAGATAATTTCCCTACTACTAGTTTGTTCTAGAAAAAAATCAATAAAGAATCACATTTCTTTCATCAAAAAAAGTACTTCAAAGAAAACAAAGCAAAAAACGCTTTTTAAATTTATTTATAAAAAAAATCCACTAGAAAAAGCACTTAAAATAACATCACTTTTTTTCTTTTCAATGAAACATGTATATTTACAAAAAAAATCTGCTCTAAGTAAAAAAAAGATAACTTTGGTAGTGGCGGTGCGCCCCCCGCTGGCGGCCGATCTCCCCCCCCCCCCGGGCCGTGAGGCCCCCCCCCAATGGTTTTGGGAAAAATTTATTAGACTTTATTCAAACCGAGACTTTCCCTATGGATAACACATTCGGCCCGGACTGAAGTTAAATAGTGCCCAAGGGGGAGGGTAGTCACACCGTCTTGACAAACATAGACCTTGTCGAAAATGTTACTCAGGGCAATTTTTTCTACATTTACAGTAAAGTTTCTGTAGTTGAGTGAACGAATTGCCAGCAATTTGGCTCGTGGAATTGTATTTCGAACAATACAATTCCTATAGATGTCCATATTAAAATTCTTATCCACATATAGCTTGGATACTTCTTTGCAACGTTTCTTGATTTTCTGGCCGTGTGTCTATATTAAGTACACCTTTAGACTTAAAATCATACAACAGAAAATTAAGTAACTTCCCGTTTCTGATTTAAAAAATAAAAGCTGATTAGGCGCCCGACGTTTCAATAGCTCTGGGTAAGGCCCACTCCAATTGGTGTAGTCCATCCGTGAGCTGATAATTTCACCGTGCGCCAAATCATCAATTAGATTTGGGGTTTTTACTCTTAACAGTAGATAATCTGTGTCCCCGTAGCAGACCTCTACTTGCCACTTCTCCGGCCACTGTGTACCCTAGCCACATTGTAGTAGAATTCCAACATGAGCTTTTTAGAGATCTCTAGGATCGTAAAATTTGCAGCAATATTTTTATTTAATACAATGCATCTTTTTTTTCTATTCAATAGTACCATGTCCGGGCCAATGATCGTGAAGGAAGTGTAATTTGGATCGGCAATAATTCGAGCACATTGTTTGGGATGGGTCACGACGTCAAAACGATTCCTATTGCGAACACTCTCACACATTCTACGGAAAGCAAAATTCAAAATGAGCTTATAAATTTCTTTGTAGGCTTTTGTTTGTGCTTCAGAACGTTTCTTGACAAAAGTGTCAACAAACGTTTTAGATAGGGTTTTTGACTAAACTGGAGGGCTCTGTTAACTTGTATGAAGTTGATTCCGTTTTTGCGCATCCATTTTAGTGTAACGTCATGTACAGCTCAATTTTTTTTCGGCAGAGTTTCAACATAAAGTTTTTCTTTTGACGTTGACCTATTCGACCCATCTTACCCGAATACTAGCCGTATTAAAAGGCTCACAGAGCCTTTAGCCCCTATTCAATTGATTGACGGAAAAATAAGACTCAGTACTGAATCGTGACGTTCGACTGGTATCTCCCCATCAATTTCAAAAAACCATCCAACCGGTCCATTCTCCTCAACACTGTCAATGTTGGGGAAATGGGGAGCTTGAGGGTCATTGAGCCATTTATAGTCATCGCATGGTAGCGCATAATGGGAAATGGCCAAGAGTTAGAGAGAATTCATATTAAGGAAAACTGCATCCGATTTTGTCCCCGTCTTCTCTCCAGTTGGATCAGTTTCCAAGATACGATCCCCGTGAAAAACGTATCCACCCCTCATTGACCTCTCAGTGAACAGATGCTGATCGATGTCAGTGATTAGCGCAATTTTTTCCCCGCTAATTTTTAGGATGAGGTCCATCACCAAATGAGGAGATAAAAATAATATCCCAAATCAAGATTAAATTCCCCATAGATTTTGTCCGTATTTTTACACATAATGTCTAAAAAAGTTAACACATCACTCGACAAATACAGCTTGCAGTAGTCAGACCCATTTTTACACCCTCCCTCTGCCCACACTTTTTTAGCAAAACTGTATTCGTCGGGGGTGCACCTACGATCGTGTAGACTGTCGTAAAACGATTCAATCGAGGGAATAGTTTCCTCGGCGATCTCGACATGGAACAATAATAATCATAAGGATATATGCCCTTGACCTTCAACAAATCATATAAATCATTTGGAAATTGTTGCTTGAGAAGGGGGAAAGCATTGCAGCCGTCATCGTTTTTCTGCACTTGAATTAATTCGCTCAATGATTTGGGGAAAAACTGTAGGAATCTGAAAAGAAAATTTTATTCGTGTACTCAACGTCGTCTTCAACATATCTCCACATAAATTCCAAAACAAGCAACTTTTCCGATGATTTAGGAATGATTTTGTAGGAAAAGCTGTCTATCACTCATGCATCATCCACTGTTCCATTTCTTTGAAGATGTGCCATTGCTGGTAGCACATACTTCAGATCGTAGTTAGAATTATGTATAAAAACCGGAAGAAAGAGTTGCTGTTTAATTTTTAAATTACATGAATTGTGAGCCCACCCCCGAACGTTACTTTTTTCTGTTGAATTGGGGTCAATAAGATGATTGTGATCCTGGACAGCGTCTTTTGGGGCAAGAACATCCCTGCAAACCCAACAAATTGCCCCTTTTATTAGTGCCAGCTGCTTCTTATCTGATAGTAATATTGGGTAGTTGGTTTGACGAAATCGTGAAATTGCACCGTTTGCTGTTTTTATTAAAGACACCAATAACTTTTCCATGCTACCTTCTTCATCCATAGAAAAAAAAAACTCTTCCAGCTGCATTTTATTATTGGAATCGCGACAGGCATGCGCAAAGGGACACGCAACTAGTTTGTGTTCCTCGAGTATTTTTGGTCTTGATTGGTCTGATACCTCCACTAGTCTTGATTAATAGTTTAAACACATTTTATCAGCTTGTAGACGGGACTTTTGGAAATTTTTAAATTGTAAAGTATCTTTGCCTTTTTCCGCCATTTCAATTATTTGATTGCCATGAATTTTGCAATATCTCATGTGATCCGAGAATGTTCGCTCAGATCTAAATAGGGAAAGGCACATGGGGCAATAGTGACGACCCCCTTTCTTCACACCTTGGGATAAGAGTCGACTTATTGTTGTAACGGGAAAAAAATGACCCAAACCCAATTTTTAACATTATCTACCATCGGTGTCCTAACTGAATATAAAACTCTTTTTTTATTTGGTTTCTTTCCCCCATTTACAAATTCCGTGTCATACTTGAGAACAACCACCCCCAACCCAAGATTGATTTTCATTTGCTTTTTCAAATATGGTTATTTCTTTCAAGGACACCGGATACTTCCCCTCTAAACAGTCAAAATTTACTTTAGGGAAATTTTCTCCACCGTTATGTGCAAGTCTGTCGAGACTTTTCATTGTTGAATCTTTTTGTAATGTTTTATGGGCTGCTACTAAAAATGCATATTTAAAGGATTGCAGCCCCGCGTCAAAACCGAAACCCTGAACCCCTCTTGTAGCCGACAAATCTGGGTGGCAATTTATTGGTCGACTACCCCACCCTCCCCTTAAAAATAAAGTTTTTTTTAAATCTACTGAGATTCAGATCCATGTGTTCAATGTATAAAATTGTGGATCCGCTTCCCCTCTCGTTAAACGTGTCCAAAGTCGATATTAATCTATTTACCCAGTTGAAAAAGTTGCCCTCAAATTCATTTAGACCAGGGTTAAAAGTTTGGTTGCCAGTTGAAAAATGAAAATAAAAAATGTCCGCAGATGTCCCCTTTTGTAAATAAACTTTTTGATTTACTGATGCTTTACCCCCTCCTTAACCCCCCCATTTCTGAATCTGAATCTCAGTAAGTGCTCGAATTTGGTCGATGTAGCTATGAAGAATATTTACAGGGTCTGTTAAAATGAGGCCCCCTTCGTGAACCACATTTTCCTCAGGTGGATCTAAGTCTACCCTATATGTTTGTAATTGACATAGAGCAGATTCCAACAGATAAAATTCACGTAGTTCCGAGGACATGCCACTATTTTCACAACTTACGCCTGTTTTTACAGGGTTCAATTCGTTCAAAATAAAATCATTATCAAAAATGTCCCTGTAAGCATTAGATCCAATAACTTGTATTGTTGTTGCCGTAATTTCACTACTATTGCTGGCACTAGGTGTATCAAAAAGCAGAATGGTGGGGGGTGACAGAATTGTCATTAGCACCACCCCCAGTCTGTTCAATTGCAATGGTTGAAGATGGCATTAGGTCCCCTAGGCCTGCTAGTACATATTCCAAGGTGTTTGGGGACAATTGATCTAGCCACCCTGTATTGTCCTGTGATGGAATTTCTTTATGAGGACGCGGTTCAGATGCACTAGTAACACCCCCTAAATTCTCACGCATAAATTTATCTGCCCACTCCGGATCCTCCATCATGTCAATATCACAAGTTAAATCGTCTAGGCTAGCTATGTCCCCAAAACAATCATTAAGAAAACCTCTATGTCACTCCATATTGTCAAGAACTAATGAAGAGTCGTCTCAAAACTCCATTGGTGGTGCTAGAATTGGTTCAGGTCCCTTAAATGCTGATAGTTCATGATCCAATGGCACTGCTCTTTCATTAATCTCTAGAAAAAAGGTTTTATTTTCTATGTGAAATAAGTATTATTTCATAAAGTTGAAAAATCATGTTCATTTCTAGTTGTATGTTTACCTGAATATTTAACACGTACCATTTTTTTTCCATACCACCCATAAAATTCAATTCCTCCTAGAATTATTTAAACTAAATACTTTTTTCCTATAGCATTACTTACAGAACAAATGCTTAATGAATTACAAATGTTGTAACTAACATACACACAAACACACAATAAAGTAGTGAAAATCATTGCGTTTTTATTTAATTTGCAATATTCATTATACTATCTCAATGAATTATCGGGTAAACAGAAAAATAAGCGGCGCATGCACCGCTCTCACACACAAACACACACACACACACACAGAGACACACGCACGCACGCACACACACAAGCACACACACAAAAACACCCATACAGAAAAAAGAAAACACAAACACGCACACAAACCCACACAGACAGCGCAAACACACACACACACACACACACACACACACACACACACACACACACACACACACACACACACACACACACACACACACACACACACACACACACACACACACACACACACACACACACACACACACACACACACACACACACACACACACACACACACACACACAAAAACATAAACACACACACACACACACACACGCACGCACACACACACACATATTCTCTCACACACATAGACATACACACATACTTACATATGCACGCACACATCTATATATATACACATACACACATACACATACAAACATACACATACACATTCACACACACAAATACAAACATACACACAAACAAACACAAAAACACACACACAAACACCAAAACGAACAAACACAAATACATACACAAACACACACAAACACACAACAAAATAGTGAAGATCATTACGTCGTTATTGAATTTGCAGTATTCATTATACTATCTCAATGAACTATCGAGTAAATGCGGTGCATGCACCGCATAAACACAGACACACATCACACACACATATACACACTCACACAGTCATACACAAACATACAACAAAAAAATGAAAATAATGGAGTCGTCATTGACTTTGAAATATTCATCATACTATCTCAATGAATTATCAGGTAGACAGAAAAATAAGCGGCGCATGCACCGCTCACACACACACACACACATACACAACCACCAACACACCCACAAACACACACACACTCCCACACACACACAACAAAATAGTGAAAATCATTACGTCGTTATTGAATTTGCAATATTCATTATACTATCTCCAGGAATTATTTAGTAGATATGGCACAAGCACCGCACAAACACATACACACATAAACGCACACACACGCACATACAAACACACAACAACATAGTGAAAATCATTACGTCGTTATTGAATTTGCAATATTCATTATACTATCTCCATGAATTATCGGGTATACAGAAAAATAAGCGGCGCATACACCGCTCACACACACACACGCACACATGCGCACACACTCACACACATACATACACACACACACGTATGCACACACACGTTCACACACACACGTTCAAACACACGCACACACACACACATGCGCACACACACACATCGCAATGTTTGACTAATAGCAATAAAATATGGTAAAAAAAATAAACTCAATAATTGTCTTAACACTTCATTAAAAAAAACCTGACTCTTTTTTCCTACAATTCTAGTCATTCATAAAAAATAGCGATCAGACTAGAAGCAGATTCCTTTTTTTTACAAATCTACTATTTGTAATAGCAATAAAGTAAAAATGCTCACATTTTCAAATTCAAACTGTAGTTGAGTGCCTTATGGTCCCGGCAAAGCATGACTGGAGATAGACGGGACGATGACATTCGTTTCTGGCATAGATGTGTTGGCGGCCACGATTTGAGTGTATTGGGGCGCTGGAGAAGTAGGGTTCACTATCATGTGATCAACCATCCATTCTTTTTTCAGCTTTCTACCTGGCTGCATGGGGGCTGGCCTTGGTGGGTCTTGGGCAGGCAGCGCCGGTCTGGAATAGATGTGGGTGGCTCCCAATGGGCCACCTATCTCCACTTGTTTTATTGGAGTAACACCATTAGCCTTAGCTCTCTTTTCAGGGGGAGAGTAATTGCAGGAATCCTCCTCCTCCTTAAAAAGAAGACAAAATTTAGTATGGAAAAACGATTCCCTTTTTTACAGAAGAAAAAATTAGTCTGCACAAAGAATCTCCCTCTCCCCCTCCCCGCTGCATCAAATTCAATACAATGATTTAAATTATAGATCTAAAAAATAGTCAGCCATAAATATGCTATAATTAAAAGCTAACCAAACACTAAACTTCAATGGTGCGTGTCGGAATGACCAGATTAGTTTTCTTGTCAAAGGATATACGTGTCTGCACAAAGAACTCACTCCCCCCTTACTTTTCATGCGAAGAAATCGTTCGTTTTTTCACCTTACATCGACGGTTTTCGAATTGATACATTGCCCCCCCCCCCTTCCCCGCCATATATTTTTATAAAAGCCGCTTAATCATCTGTGAAATCCATTTGCTTTCATCAAATACAATTGAAAATGGATTATCTCGTCTAATTTGGCCAAAAAAACAAACTCTTTGTCAACGAGTCTTGAATCGCACATTTCCATCCTTTGTTTTCTTAATCCCGATAAGACGCATGCCAATGTTGTTTTGAAATCACCCCTCTTGGTAACAGGATTATATACACAGATGGTTTTATTTAGACCGGAAAAAGACAGCACATTTTAAATGCACGATGGCAAAAGGACATTTTGAACGAGATAACTATTTCAAAACAATTACAATCGTAAACAAAGGAGGGGGAGGAGGGATTTTATTTACATAATGGAAAAAAAAATCGTACTTTGCGTTTTCTAGCGTGTATACTCATCATATTTTAGGGTTTGTATTGTTGGAGAGGAGGGGGGCTAAGTCCCCCTGAAATTTGAATTTACTGGTAAAATGCTTTTTTTTTATCTTGAAATAAATTAAGAAATTCAGCAAGTTGTACTCACGTTGACAATTGAAATATCCATTTCTTCAAAGTTAATAATATTCAGTTTACCATGTATGATATGTTAAATCATAATGAAAATTAAATCCTAATACATGAATGTTTTATACGGAAGTTCAAGGAAGAATAAAAAACGGATGTTGACTCTAAAAACATTTTGATTGCGTTACATAATTTCGTGGATACTCCCAAAAGATATTTGACCACATTATACCTTAACAGTTTTTTAAGAAAATAAAATTGTGCACGTGCACTCATGACGTAAATTCTTATGAAATTATTATCAATAACAAAAAAAAACAGTCTGCTGAAGTTATATAATTACGACCATACTCTCAAAACATGTTTGACCACATTATACCTTGCCAACTTTTTTTTTGCAATGTACACGTGAAACTGTGTGAAGGAGTACTGACTCTCTTTAAAAAGGTGCAGAGCATCAAGCAAATAGTATGGGAATTCCTAGGGCATCAAGTAAAGTATAACTTAGCACTCTACTTCTGTGAATTTGTATTCTCGACATTTAGCCCATCTTTGCGCATATATTGATGTTTGGTTGCAGAAAATGGCACTTTGTGGTGGCACAGCCTCTTTGTTACCTAGAGAGTGCACTAGATTTTGTGATTTCCGTAAAAATAAACCCTTTTCCAATATTGTACGACCACTGGTTCAATATGATTACTCCTGGAAAAACGGAAAAAGGGAGACTAATCAGTGCTACCCGTAAAAATTGTAATTTTGCATGTTCTGGACTTGGGGGATGGATGGGGGACTTGATGGGGGACGGGCTAATCTAATCTTGTACTTTTCATTTTGATCCGCCAGTATTTTGGAGTCGTATTCAAAATCCCTGAAAATTTGTGGGAGGGGCTATAAGATTTCAAACTTTTGGCTCCGATTGAGTTGTAATTTTTGTAGAAGACTGTACGAATCACCAAGAAGACACCAATATCAATGACAAATTCGCAAAAAAGTTCTGGGAGATAAGAGACCCAAAAATAAGTTTGGGGCTTCAATTTTTTTAATTTGTAATTTATATTGATGTATTATCCTAGTATATATTAACTAAATAAAATCTGTTTCTAGAAGATAATCTATGCAAAGAAAAGTAAAGAACTACAGTAAAACAAAGAGGAGCAGAAATAAATCCAACAAAAGCATGAAACTTAAAGCAAGCAGCGATCACTATCAGTGAATAAATTTCACCCAAAATGAACAGAAACGGCAATAAATGACCGAGTCGAAATTAAAATGAATAGAATTTACCACAAACAAGAGAAGGGCTAACGCCCTTTAAGTCTTCTAAAGGACAAAGCATCGATTGTGATTTACTGAAAACAATTTTTATTTCGAGTAGTGTGGCATATTACTCAATTAGAATGAAAATAAAATGAAACAAACACAACAAAAACGATAACATAAATAAAAATAAAAACAAATATAGGCAAGGCCGTACCCAGAGGAGGGTTAGGGGGGTTTGAACCCCTCCTGAAAAGTTTTTTGATTCGTAAGACTTAACAAAATGGATATAAAAAAATTTTGTATGCGTCTTGTGATTTTTTTGGCGTACCCCCCCCCCCCCGAAAAATAAATTTTTGAGTAAAACCCCCTAAAAAAAATCCTTGGCACGGCCTTAAATATAGGTACTTGTCGGTTATTAGAAACACGTTCAAGAATTACGCTTAGGTTACATCTCAGAAAACCGGTTTCATAGCTACAAAAACAAGTGACGGATGATATAATGCATTGGACTTAGACAGAATGTATTGGACTTGTATAATTTGGGCTATATATTTGCACATTAGGGGGGGGGGGTAGGCTAGGTTACGTTAGGTTGGACTAGGTTAGGCTTCCATAATTATGTTTCTAAAGTATTATTTTATCATCATGTTGTGTTATATTTCATTAGGATTAACCTAACTTCACTTCTTTGGTTTGTTTCCAATAACCGACAAGTTCCCAAATATAGAATAATACAAATAAAGAAATAATGTAAATATTTTACTGGCGCATTGACTTAACCGTCCTCATTGAAAAAAGGCTTAAATGTAGAACGAATGATTATGCAAAGTGAAAAAAATGCAGCGGTTTTTGAGTTTTTTGAGTTTTTGAGTGGTTTTCGATTTTTGCCAAAATTGTACTTGAGAAATGGTTTTCAAAGACCTTTCTATGGTAGCCTTTTTAAGGGCCAGGAATTTTTTAGGCAAAATATAAAATGAAGGTAATATGGCCTATCTCTTTTTCTCTGAATTTAAAAATATCATGAAGTTAACAATCGTGAAGTTATAAAGGCTACCCACATACAAGGCCGTACCCGGGATTATTGTTACGGAGGGGGTTTGACTCAAAAGAAATTTTTTTTTTTTTGGGGGGGGGGGGCTACATAAAAAAAAACTCGAAAAACACATACAAAATTTGTTTATATCCAGTTTTGTTACGTTTTTACGAGTCAGACAAAAATTTCGGGAGGGGGTCAAACCCCCTACCCCCCCCCTGGGTATGGCCTTGCCCACATATAAAAAAATTTATGAAGGTAACAAATTTATTTCCTAGAAAATGATAAGGAACAGGAATCGAGGAAAGGAATTACGTCCGGGATATTTCAGTTTGGACCAATTACAACAAGATAAAAGAAAAAAAAGAGGAAGAATCTCAAAATATATATTAGAAAAGGGTTTTATATACTTTTTAATATTGTAGTCATTTTTAAAAAAAAAGCTACCCACAGGCCTGAATGAGCGTGGAAATCATATATCTCATTTTAGTAAAATTAGAAGAAAAAAAGAACGTCAGGAAGACGTATCTACCCTCAGGAAAAAATTTTGCAATTATGTTTGTACCATATTTAATTCCTTCCTCTAGAATTATAAAAGAGGAAGGAAGAAAAAAAAAATAAAAGAGAATAAAAGAGAAAAGAGGAAGGAAAGAGGTAGATAGGTTCCTTTACTAGGGCACAGTAGTTCCAATTAAAAGAAAATGAAGGGCTGGGCAAAATAAAATTTTTGAAAATCTATGAGGTGAGGGTAGGTTTTCCAAATATAGGAGGATAAAAAAGAAGGAACAGAGCCCTCTCCCCACTAATTAACGCTACTGCCAGGGCGCAGGCAAGTTACCGGAGTGAGAGGCCTTGGACCCGTGCCCTCCACCAAAACTACAAGTTTTTTTTTATAATCTTACGGTTATTTTTACACATTTGGTTCGCTCTCTTTTACCCCCCCCCCTCCCCAAAGTGTTGTAACGCTCATTTCTGTGTCGATGTGTACCAGCGAATCATTTAGAGCACCAAACAGCGCGCGCATATTTTACCAATTTGCTTATTCTCTCCGGGCACAATTTTTTAATTAAGTTAGTTAGTTCTTGGATTTAAGCCGAATAAGTCGAGAAGAGCTAACTTGAGAGTGGATTTGTTTTAGAATGATAGATATGTTGTATATTTGGATTTTTGGAAGCCTTTTGTCGGTTGTTTGGTGTGAAAATTTATATGAGTTGCTGCAAAGTAGATCTGATCTTTCTCAGGTAGGTTATATAATGTTGTTTCCAGGACCGAAGAGAAAAATTAAGTAAAAGCAAGTGTATCTCTCCAACAACAGAAAAGAGTGAAAAACCTTCAGGGTAAACTTATCGTATAGGGACAATGTGAACACACTACTCGATGTCTTTTTTTATGCTTTTTCCAAATACGATAATCGTTTCGTTCACAAATGCTCCCCCCTGATCAGTGGCGTAATTTCGTCAAAACCCTGGCAGGGGGTAAAGTCGGGGTCAATTTTCCTAAATCAAGTGACAATGACAGTAAAAACGGAAAAATTTAGCCGGTACTTATGCATTATACGGGCCCACGAAGAAGTCAAGTTAGGTTAATGCTAATGAAATAGAATAAAATAGGGTACTTGTGCATTTTATGGTACCCACGAAAGAAGTCAAGTTTGGTTAATGCTAATGAAATATAATAGAATAGGATGAATATATAATAGCTTAGAAATAAATCTGGGCTATATATTTGCACATTAGGGGGGTGGGGGTGGGGATAAAGCACAGCATATATTAAATACATAACCTAACCTAGGTACCTTTTTCGCCCCCTAAAACCCAAAATACAACAGTTTAAATATTGTAAACGCAATGAAAACCACGCTTTGCATTCCATTTCTCTATTGCAAATACCCGTTTGACGGGCAACCATTAGTAGCTCCTTGTACAATATATAGCGGTGGGCCCGCATAATGCATAAGTACCAATGAGCCATTTGGTACCATGAAAGTACTATATATTAGCATAAAAGTACTATAAAGATACTTTATAGGCCTAGTACTAGCCTATAAAGGTAAAAATACAGTAAAGAAAACTGATCCGTTTCTGTTGATCCTTGAATTAAGCAGGCTTATCTTGGTTTTGATAAGATTTTTGAAGAAATTAAATTTAATCTTGTGGGGGGGGGGGATAAACTCGGGTCTGGGGGAAGTTACCATCCCTGTCTTATAGCAAATTAAGCCCCTGATTATCTTGTTTACTTTCATTGTTGTCCGCATTCATACATCATTTTAAAATAATAGTAGATATCCAACCGATCTGAAATTATCTTACAATCAAATATAGGCTAGGTCTAATCTCTTTTTTTATGGGTCAAGGAACATGTTCAAATAGAAAACGAAACATCGACAAATGCAAAACGAGGGGAAAATATATTAATTATGGCTGTATATGGGATCATCAAGGGAGGAGGGGGTTGTTGCATTTGCGAGTGAAGCAATCATCATATTTGAAAGAGCATAAAAAAGGCAACAAATATTATGTTCCCTACGTAAGTAATAGAATCAAGTAGACAATATATTTAACGCCATGTTTCATTAGGCGCGTAGGTTATGATTTGAATTGTGCTGACAGAGGTAAGCAGGACTTATCTTGTGGAGGATGGAGATGATGAAACTTAAGACGAGGGACTTTTGCTACTACGGAAAGTAGTTGAACTTGGTAAGTGGAACGGTAATCTTGGTGCAAGATCCCGTTTATTATATTTATTTCTGGGTTAGGAGGAGTTTCAAAACTGAATTTAATAGTGTATTACAGGTAATTAACCTACTCGGTAAAAAAAAAAAAAAAAAAATATGTAATATCCGGTAGACCGCTTTGAATGTTACTATTATTCGTTTTAATCATTAAAATATCAAGCAATAAAACCATAACGACATACCAAACAAAATCCAAACCATATCCGAAAATCAAGCCCATTTCCATTAACCGTAAGACCAATCTATCAATCAAAAACAAAATAACAAAAACAAAATAACCTCCCCAAATAATTATCCGTATCAGGGTAAAACCTGGATCAGGGTTACGGTCTGTCGGGGAAAAAATTTAATACAATTCCTCCACCAGCACTAGATCCCACCTGAAATCGTATAGTGTATTACAGGAAAAAAAAAAAAAAAAAAAAAAAAAAAAAAAAAAAAAAAAAAAACTGTATTTCTCATTAATGATAATGAGAAAATCTTTGTAGCTAGGACTGTTAGGGGTGTCCTGATTAAATGTCTAGATTAGGGGCTATTGAGAAGGAAACATGATGAGAAAACAATTCTTTTTTGATAATACGTAGAATAATTGTAGCTAACACACTTTGCATGCACCCCGCTATACTTTACCCCCCCCCCCCCCAAATGTGCAAATATATAGCCCAAATTATATATTTCCAATGCATTCGGCCACCTGTCACTCTTGTTTTTCAGGCTCTTGTTTCGTCACAGTTGATTCGATTTACGGGTACACGGGTCCCTTGCCCCCCCCCCTCAATTGACACCACTGGACGTATAACTAATTTTGATTCATTTTCGTGGGTTCTGTACATCAGTTGTGTTAGAAATAAGAAATGTAGTTGTAAAATTGTGATTTTTGCCCTATACACAGTCTAAAACTCGGATGGGTGGATGTGTTGAGATTGAAACAGTGATTATAGTCGCCTATGATTTTTTGGATTGCTATGGACTCCGGACACCCAAACCTATACAAAAATGGCGTAATTTTTTCAAAATCGTGGGGGGGGGGGGTTTGGAGCCAATTTTCCGAAATCAAGTGAATATGACAGTGAAAACTGAAAAATGAGCCATATAGTATCATAAAGGGGAAAAAATACTAGAGAACTGACCCGTTTCTGTGGATGCTTGAATTATGCAGGCTTATGCTATATAGTTTTGACAAGATTTTTGAAGAAACTAAATTTCAGCTGGGGAGGGTGCAAACTGGGTTCTGGGTGGGGTAGTCCTCCCCCTTCTCTGCACCTCCTACCCCATAGCAAATTTCACCCCTGCTATACAACCGCTAATAACCATCTGTCTTTGTATTCAAGTGTATCTGAATGAATCTATTTTTGAGGGGCAAATTCCAAAAAAGGGTTTCAAGAAACATGTTTAAAGATGTAAAAAGCTATAATATGCATTTTTCTTATTTTGGACTACAGGAAGTTTAGAACCTATTTTTCAAATGTTAGTGTATCTAGGCCCCATTTATCTAAAGAAAAGTGTTTAAAGTTGGTGATTTCTCATGTTTGTCTTCCTTTGTAGTCCCCATCTATTTTAATAAGAATCTATTTTAATAAAACATCTCCCTGGGCCCTAATTCGAGCTATATTTTCATTCTTGAAAGATTCATTCATCTACCACAAAATTTTTTTTAGTCGACAGTTACTACTTTTTTTTATCCAAATTGTACCGATAGATCGACACAGGTCCACTCGTTACGGTAGGATCAGAGCATTATTTGTAGGAGGAGGGGGGGGCTCCAAAACAGAAAAACGCCACATTTCTGCAATTTTCATAGAAATTCTTCTGATAAATATAATATTATCCCCCCCTCGCGCTTATGTGCAGCTATTATTACACATATTTAGAGTTACGATCCCCTCATCTATATTATTGACACCACATTTCCAACGGAACAGATTTACTGACATTAGCTACCGTTTAACAATCAGCAAAATGTGCTTCAATAAGCAAATATAAAGAGCAGATGAAAAACATGAATGAAAAAGGCAGAGGGGAGGAATAAAGAATTAAACAGAAGAGCAGCGTTAGCATCTGTAAATTATAGCATCTATTATAATAATCACACCAAATAGGCTACTACGTTTTTATAAGCGAGCTTGACATTTAAAGTTTCCAGAATAATTTTACATGACGAAAGAGTAAATAAAGATAAATCTTCAAGGGAAAATAAGAAAAATAATTTGGATACATAATAAATAACCTTCCAGTAATACCTTCACCAGGCAAATACGCAGGAAGGAAACCTTAACCGCCAACCGAAATATGAGGTTCCTTCCTTATTCTTCTATATTATTCGTATATTATTTTTAAATTTTTCTTATAAATCGACAGTTTTCAGTGTTTTTCTATTTAATTCCCCTCATCTTTCAGAAATGTTGCACTAGCCCCCAAAATAAGATCCTTCGTACGTTCCTGACCCGCACATATAAGGGTAAAAGAATCTTCTCTAGGTTTAGTCTATAAGACATTTAGGTATCCCCCACCCGAATAAACGTTCTGAATTAAGGATTGAGCGTATGTGTACATTTTCCCAAAAACTTATTTTTCTAGATATTTTTTCATAGGAATAAAGAGGAAACGTAAATTTTAAAGGTTTCATAAACAACGCAAAAGCGTTGACTTTCTACAGGTTTACTTACTTCCGTGTATTTTTCAAGGGTTATTTGTAAGGTTTTTGATTACAAAGTTAACATTGGAATGTTGTCGTCCAAAATCAAAACATATCAATTATGTATTTAGAAAATGTGATATATTTCAAAAATTTGAGCAAACCCCAACTGAAAACATGGCAAGTAAAGGCTTCTCAAATGGCTTATGATTCTTCATCAAAGTTGGTCTATAAGACATTTTGAAGCCAAAATACAAAAATGAACTTAGGCTACATTTGGAATGTGAGTGTTAAACTTAAACACAGTATGTAGCTCAAATTATATTTCACAAATTGTAGCTTATTTCTCGCATAGTTTGTATTTATGGGTTTTAAGCTAGTGGGCTACAACCCATTTACTTCAATAGTCCAAAATCCAAAAACAATAAGTAATAGGAACTTAAATAAGTTCCCCTTATTTTTACAATAATAAGTCAAGGTAAATACAAGGACAGTGGCATCAATTGAGGGGGGCCTCTGAACCCTCCCTTAGTTTTTTCGCCCGGCCCCCCTTCTTGAATTGACTGTGAATCAGACCAAAATACTTTATTTTTTTTTATTGAAAAATACTTGTCTTTTTTGTTAATACCTTTTTTTAAAGAAAATACCTTTTCTTCAAAAATTGAAGAAAACGACAAATTTGCCCCCCCCCCTTTTTTGTCTAAATTCTCGTGAATTGAAACAACTGTACAAGAACCCAAAAGTCCTAGCCTCTGTATCATTCCAATATTCCAAATGTTTTAAAGCGTTTTGAAACTATTGACTTATCTGCTTGTACTGTTTTTTCTGTTTTTGCTTGTACTGTTTTTCCTAGAGTCTGGTACGGGTCCTGACGAAGTAATTCATCCAATTCTTTGTCTTTAAACATTTTTGTGCATAAGAACATTGTTTATCCTCAAGTTTGAAATAATGATTTTGAAGCGACGAAACCAAGTTCTGCATATGGTATCCGACAGAGCCTTATAGCCGAAGTCTTAACAAGGATTCTGTATGGAGCCTTCAGAGTCTTATAGCTGAAATCTTAACAAGGATTCTGTATGGAGCCTTCAGAGCCTTATAGCCGAAGTCTTAACTTGGATTCTGTATGGAGTCTTAAGAGGCTTATAGCCGAAGTCTTAACAAGGATTCTGTATGGAGCCTTCAGAGCCTTATAACCGAAATCTTAACCTAGATTCTGTATGAAACCTTGAGAGCCTTATAGCCGAAGTCTTAACCTGGATTCTGTATGGAGCCTTCAGAGCCTTATTGCCGAAGTCTTAACCTGGATTCTGTATGGAGCCTTCAGAGCCTTACAGCTGAAGTCTTAACAAGGATTCTGCATGGACCATTCAGAGCCTTATAGCCGAAGTCTTAACAAGGATTCTGTTTGCTTTGGCTGCATATTTCTTTTGAATAAAATAGTGTTCTAAAACTACCCACAAACAAATACACGTCATTTGGGATAAAACTACACATTCTCGGAGTCATTAATAATAACAATAATAATAAAAAAAAATTATGGTATGGTGATCATTCACACACTAAAATTCAAGGTAACAAAACTACATGTTGTTCTTGTTGTCAGTTAAGGTCGCATTTTGACGCTGAATTCCTTACGACCAACATATAGAGCCTGCAGTACTTCCAAGTAGATATTAAAAAATAATTATTTTTTTTTGCTGAAAGTATTGAGCAACATTAAAACTTAAAACGAACAGAAATTGTTCCGTATATGGAAGGGGCTACCCCCTCCTCAATACCTCACTCCTTATGCTAAAGTTTTTTTTACCACTTTGAAAAGCTTCTTATCCTGATTGAACATGTTTCAGGGGCCGTTCTTAAAGAGTTTTGACAAAGAGTCAAACTTTAGCATAAAGAGTAGAGTGTTGAGAGGGAGTAGCCCATTTCATATACGGATTAACTTCTGTTCCTTTTAAGGTCTAGTTGCCCTTCAATCTTTTTGGTCACTTAAGAAAGGCGCTAGAACTTTTAGTTTTCGTTCAAATGAACCCTCTGCCGATCTTATAGGGCCATTGGTTCGATACGATCACCCCTGAAAAAAAAAAAAACCAAAAACATAAAATTCCACATTCTTGTAGATAGAGCTTGAAACCTCTACAGTAGGGTTTTCTGATACACTGAAGCTGGTGGTGTGATTCTCATTAAGATTCTTGACATTTAGGGGATGTTTCTCCCCTTCCTCAAAAATCAGGCAAAGATCGTATCTTTTGTTCTGTATTTCTAGACTTAATGAATCTTATACATTTGGAATCAAGGCTGTATCCAAGGAGGGTGTGGGGTTTGCCCCCTCCCGAAATGATTGTTCGCCTTTTGTAAAAAAAGTAACATTAAGTGCAAATTATGTTCTGGCCTTGGGAAGGCATCGGGGTTTATAGGACTCATGTTAATTTCTACTCGTTTTGAGTTTGACTCGGTTATTTATTGTAATTTCTGATCGTTATGGGTTTCATTTATTTATCGATGCTAATTTGTTGTAGTTTCACGTTTGGTAGATTATTTATTTTGTTTTTGCTCATTTTTGGTTTAATGGAGTTCTTTACTTTTCTTTGAAAAACTTATTTTATGGAAATTTTTTTCTTTAATTAAAATCTGTTCGTTTTATATTGACATAGTCTTTTCAGGGAAAAAGAAAATAATTCTTTAAATCTTTTCGTTTTTTTAAAACTTTATAGTTTGGCCTGCTATTTGTATGCTGGAGAAAAATTTTCAGCAATTTTTAACAACATACACCCTTTTAAAAATCTGGACACAAATAGTAGTGTGTTATCTAGTTTCATACCTCTTCTAGTTGACCGGAAATAGAAAACTTGATACCATTCGCAAAAAAAAATCTGTTTACTTTCTTTGATAGCTTAGATAGGCCTACACTTACGCTGTTTTGATTTGGTTAAATTTTAAGAGCAGAATTAGCCCCGAAAGTTTGAACATAATACCCTCAGTCGTTCTTGGGATACTGCTGAGATGTCTCATTGGGAATTAGCATTAACACAGTGCATTTTGATTTAATCTTAAGGCAGCATTTATATTTTAAACATAATGGGCAAATGGGAGGGTGGGCGTGGGAGGGGAACTAGTTGCCCTCCATAACTTTCGACTATTAAAATGGGAATTAGCCCTTTCTAATTTCAATCGAATGAGCCCTTTTTGAAGTTCCTAAGATAACTCATTCAATACGAGGTGCCCTGATTTAAACACAAAATAATAATACATTGTACCCACATCGATCTTTACTATAAAAATGTCTAGCCTTCCAATCACTTTCGACTATTAAAAAGGGCACTAGCCCTTTCAATTTCTAGTCGAATGAGCCCTTTTTGAGTGTCTACGACAACGCTTTCTATATACATCTTATGTGCCCCGAGGGCATAGATTACAACCCTTGCCTTGAGGGCTGTGAGGGGGTTGTCATCCTCAAAGACCTAATTTCCAGAACTTTCACCTGCGTTAAACAAAATGGCAATCTCAAAATTTTGATTGAATGTGTTTAGGGAAATTGTGGGCGTGAGAGGGGCGTTAGTTGCTCTCCAATCACTTCCAACTATTAAAAAAAGCACTAGCCCTTTTCATTTCCAATCGGAGGAGCCCTTTTGAAGTTTCTACGACAAAGATTTCAATAAGAACCTTTTGTGCCCCCAGGGCATAACTTACAACCCTTGCCCTGAGGGCTGGGGGGGGGGGGTTGTCATCCTCAAAGACCTAATTTCCAGAACTTTCAACTACGTTGAAAAAAATTGCCATCTAAAAATTTCAATTGGATGTGTTTGGATAAAAAATGGGCGTGGAAGGGGTGTTAGCTGCCTTCCAATCACTTTCGACTATTAAAAAGGGCACTAGCCATTTCAATTTCCAATCAAATGAGCCCTTTTTGAAGTTTCTACGACAACGCTTTCTATAAAAAAACCTTATATACCCCCGGGGCATAACTTACAAACATTTCCCTGAGGGCTGTGAGAGGGGGGTTGTCATCATCAAAGACCTAATTTCCAGAACTTTCAACTACGTTGAACAAAATGACTATCTAAAAAATTTGATTGGATGTGTTTGGGGAAAAGGGGGGTTAGTTGCCCTCCAATCACTTTATACTATTAAAAAGGGCACTAGCCCTTTGAATTTTTCAATCGAACGAGCCTTTATTGAAGTGTCTACGGCAAAACTTTCTATAAGAGCTTTATATGCTCCTAAAATATAAATTACTACTCTTGCCCAGACGGCTCTGGGGCGAATGTCCTCCTCAAAAACATAATTCCTATCTGGAAATCAACTGCTCTGAACAAAATGGCTATCTCAAAATTTTGATTGGATGTGTTTGGGGACATTTTGGGCATGGGAGGGGTGTTAGTTGCCTTCCAATCACTTTCGACTATTGAAAAGGGCACAAGCCACTCCAATTTCCAATCGAATAAGCCCTTTTCGAAGTTTCTAGGACAACCCCTTCGATACGAAGACCAAGATCAAGGAACCCAAAAATAAATAATACATTGTGCCAACCTCGTTCTTTACTTAGGCAGCGCTATTGCGCTGCCTATGATACAGACGGTTTCAGGCAGGATTTTTTCTGGTAGTGGGGAGAGGGGGGGGTCGGCGGTTATGTGGGATTATCTTTCCATGGCAGATGTTACCATAGGGGAAGGGACATGGCTATGAAGGGGCGCCGGATTTCCCGGCGTTATTTTAAAAAACGAGCAGAAATTAAATAAAAACCAAGTTTTTCAACTGAAAGTAAGGAGCAACATCTAAACTTAAAACGAACAGAAATTATTACGTATATGATTGGGTTCGCCCCCTAGTCAATACCTCGCCCTTTAAGCCAAAGATATTTAGTACTTTCATAAGAGCTATTTGTTCTAATTAACGGCCTTTGTGATTAAGGGGTCATTTTTAAAGAATTGGAACAAAATTCGAACTTTAGCGTAAAGAGCGAGGTATTGACTAGGGGTCGAACCCCCTAATATACGTATTAAAAATATATGAATATAGAACTTCGTTACGTAAGTTAATTCGTAAGTTACGTATATTTATTACTAATAAAAACGTTCGTAAATAAAATTAAGCAACTCTCGCGAAAGCCATTTGGCCAACTAAAAGTAAAATTAATATATAAATTTTGTTTTAATTATTCATGTACGGTGAGCCAAAATCAAAACCTGCATTAATTCAAAAACGTTCAGAAATTAAATGAAAAAAAAACAGTTTTTTTTAACTGAAAGTAAGGAGCGACAATAAAACATTAAACGAACATAAATTATTCCGTATACGAAAGGGGCTGTCCCCTCCTCAACGGCTCGCTCTTTACACTAAAGTGTTTTATTGTCTTAAAAAATAAAGTTTTGAGAAAGAGTCTAACTTTAGCGTAAAGAGCGAGGCGTTGAGGAGGGGACAGCCCCTTTCCTATACGGAATAATTTCTGTTCGTTTTATGTTTTAATGTCGCTCCTTACTTTCAGTTAAAAAATCTTGTTTTATTTTTAGTTAATTTTGAAATAAATCTTATCTATGCCACCCGTACACAATAGTTTGAAAAATAAATTGTATAACATGTAGCATGTACCCTTTTATAACCAACTCAAAATCAAACAATTATACGTATAAAAAAAAGAAAAGGAAGAGTCAAAATGAAAAATATACCCAAATAATAAGAAAGAAAAGTAATTTGATAAACAAATTAAAGTTATTTTTAAAAATCAATACCTTTTAAAAATCAACTACCAAAAGTTTGAAGGTGCCAAAGGAATGGTGGTTCCGTGCCATAGCTGGAGTTGTATTCCATGGTCTTGAAGAGGACTAAATCAGACGGAACGCAAGGTGTGGCAGGGACTCCTGCATTGTTGAAGCAACGCGGGCAATATGACGAGCTGTCATATAAGGAAAGAAGAGGATGGACAATAAAATAGGAGGCTTTAGGTAGTAGATCTCTTCCTGAGGGTTTTTGTCCACCTGGCAGAACAAGTTCCAGAGTTCATGGTGAACCGCTGTTTAAAGGGGAAGGAGCTGAAGCATGAATCCGAAAGTACCTTCCCCTGTCCCTTTTCTTCCTTTTTTTATAATTCTAACAGGGGTAATGGGACCGAACCAATGGTCGTGGAACACCTGAAGGAGGTTCAATTGAAGTAGTATGTACAGTGTTAGTGCCCTTTTTAAGAGATCAGTCCGCAGCAAAGTGCCGTTTTGTGCCCTCCGAAAAAATGACTATATAACCTTCCTGTTTCAGAGGTAACATTACATATATATATATATATATATATATATATATATATATATATATATATATATATATATATATATATATATATATATATATATATATATATATATATATATATATATATATATATATATATATATATATATATATATATATATATATATATAAATATACTTATACATATTCTCTTACCCTGCTCCTAGTAAAAGAAGTATTCAAGAGCCTTGCTAAGGCCTCATCGCTGGTTTAAGGGTTTAAGGGAAGTAAAACACTCTTTTTGGCTAATTTTGTAATGTAAAAATTGCTTTTAACCCTGTTTGTGGTATCTACCTTTGTTAAGAAATAAAGATTACTGCCATTACGGAATAAATTCACGAAAAAAATCTGCATCCTTGAGCCCAAATGTTTCTAAAATGAAATTAGAGTCAGTTGGATTTACGGTTGAGATGAAATCATTGAGCGTTGAAGTAAGCTGAGACCCACCTGCGTGGAATGCACTCTGAATTTAGGAAATTTTTAATTCTAAAGATAAGTATGTCGTAGAAACTCGATACCATAAATGTCACTATTATTTTAAAAAATGTGTTGAATCAAATAGTTTTAATTTAGTTTTAAAGTAGTGCACGGTATTAGATTAAATATATATATATATATATATATTTACACGCTATTTAAAAAAAAATATGAATTAAAAAAAAAATCGTACTATTCCATCCCTTATGGTGACACGAATAATCTGTATTCAACTTTCATCTAGGTCCACTCCACCATGTCTAGCGGGATGGAAGGTTGGGGGCTTCGCACAGAAGTATTATCTGGGTTTGCGGGAGGGAAAGTGTAGGCGCTATTTTAATGCAAGATTGGGACTATTTTAGCACGGCGCCCCTTATAGACATACTCCTTAAATTAGCATAAAAACACACTGTTTGAAACTTGCGCTCTGACAAGATAAATTGATCCCATGGAACGAACATCCTTTGAAGTAGGGACTCATTTGGATATGGGCAGTAGAGCCACCTCCTTCTTACTGTCTAAGGCTCAACGTGCACAAATTAGCCTCTTTGATCAAGATCTAACTTTCTATTGAGATGAAAATTGTAGTTTTCGGTACACTGTATATTTTCTTCGGTAATTTACATCAAGAAACAGTGTTACAAATTTAACCAAGTCAGTGTTGCACATTTATTACACCGAAAATCCGTACACTATATAACTATTTAACTATTTAATAACTATACACAACATGATTAGTTAATCTATCAAAAACATAACAATTAAGTATAATTGTTAATTTCACAAAAAACATTTTGCAAATGTATTTACTGAAAGTCTGCAGTTTTTACAAGGAATTTTGTCAGGGTTCGCTCTTTTTTTCTGCTGTTTATTAACCTGAACGCTCTGATACATGATTAAATTTAAAAAACGAAATTGCATTTTAATTGGCGAATTCAGACGTTTTTAACGGGACTTGGTAGGGTTCTGAATACTCATCTCCCAGGGTTAGGAAACATAATGTTGTATCATATTTTATTTATAAATTTAGGTAGGAAGGTGGGGGTACATTGGAAGGGAATAGAACTCATGACGAATGAGAAAACTTTAGAGCCTTGTTCAGGCTGGAAATGTGTTAATAATTAAATTCTAATGGCACACTCTATGACGAAAAATTGTAATGTATCCGTCATAATGGTCTATGGGCCTGTAGGACCACTGACAGAGACAGTATAAATTCGACTGAATTCGCATACAGTGTTGCAGGAACAAATGGACAAGATCCCTGGTAGAAATATGATATCTTTATTAGGGGACTTTAATGTCATGTTGGTACAAATAGTGATAGACAGTTTCCCATCTTAGACCACTTTGGTGCGGGGAAAGAAAATGTCAATGGTTGTAGATTGCAACAATTTGTATTTGTAAGTGCACATCTAGTTCAACCTCTACGGTGTTTGGTCACAAAATGGCCCATAAGCTAACCTGGTTGTCGCATCAGGGTACGCCGGCTGACCTTATTCATTATGTTATCGTAAAAGGAAGATTCGACTGCTGCTATTGATATTCAAGTTCCATTTATTTCCATAAAATAGTAATAACAGAAACAATATCCCGAAGGGTTCAATGGTCCGTTATTTGGGAAAAGACTTACAATAAATAAATAGTGTTACAACTGGGCATTTCCGTACCAAACAACGCCAAATTATAAATCTATAAGGAAAAGAAATCAACTCAGCGACAGTCCCCGCAGAAATGGCGATCCTTCAATCACCCAACAATCAAAAACCAATTAAAAATTTTCCACGTTGTTGAGGATCCAACGCTAACAAACCAACGCCCTATAAATATAAAGATCCTAAAACCAAAAAAAATATTTAATATTTACCCTTAATAAAAAAAAACGTTTCGTCTGTCTCTTATAGGAACCCAGTGTTCATAACTGCCGGATCTCAGCAGGAACCAAGTTCCAAGCAGGAACCAAGTTCCAAGCTTGCCCCAAAGTCACGCCCAGACCGAAGTCTGAACGAACCGGTAAAGTAGCCGGAATCATCACATCCTCCCAGTTGCGAACTGTGTACAAATTTACTTCCCTTGCTAATTTAAGTCGTCCAGAAAAACGACATGTTAAAAGTAAAGACCCCAATTGGCCCATACACTAGTATCTCCAGTCATTCGAAGGCTGAAATTTGGAAAGGGTAACTACTTAGTTTTACCAGTTAGTTATGACGTAGACTTTGAAAGGATTGATCCAAAACAGCTGTAAATAAAACTGAAAATTTTAAAATTTCAGGTTCTGAAAAGATTCACGATCTTCAAGTTATTGTTCACGTGCACAGTTTTTCCCAGTGAAAAGGTTCCTTCTTCATGAAAAATTAATATTCACCATTTTCTAAAAAAAAAAGGTTTTCCCATAGAAACCGACCGTTTTCACCTACAAGAAAAGGTACGACACCATCAAAATGATACTGTTACTATTTAATATTATATTTTTTTTTCTAGTTTGCTGATCTTGTAACGAAAGATGAACTTGTTTCGACTCTTTTAAAGTTTAGACAAGGGACATTATTTGCTCCAACAAACGATGCTATTCAGATGCACAGAGGACCTAAGGATTCAAATTTTTTGCTATATCATTTATGTATGTATCCCACTTTAATAGTTATTTAGGAAATATTAATCTTAGCTGTTAAGTAGAACCCTATCATGAGGTCCCACGAGTCACCCCTGCTGCCATCTATAACTTTTTTTTACATAATTCATGGATGGTTATGTGTGTCGGTCGATTTATTTGATGTTTTTTATGGATTTTGTCAGTGAGAATTTGAAAAACAGGAATTTTGTCACATTTTTGTATGTTTTTATGGACTTTGTCAGTGAGAATTTGAAAAAACTGGATGTTTTATTGTTTTTGTCAGTGAGAATTTGAAAAACAGGAACTTTCTCACTTGTAAAACCATAAACCACGTGGTGCTGTCACGAGTCAGAACACCTGTGCTGTCGACCTCAATTCACCTATTGTGAATCAATAATTCCCCTTAGAAACAACAAATTAATTTCCCTTTCTTGACAGATCAATCAATCAATGACATCATCTGTCAGACTTTAAAAATTTTCGCCTAGAAACATTTATCCAGGAATAGATCCAAGTCATTAATGTCTTTGCCTCGGGAAACAGTTCTACTGGTCGAACTCCAAAGGATATTAATAACCAAAGGCCATGGAAACAATTAGGCAAGAAACATCTTAGCGATGAATTGTTTTAGCGCGCGAAAAGGTTTCATATTAATTTGAAATGCGTTAGCCCAGAGATGCCAATAACAAAGGAACACGCTGAATTTACGTTTAGGGATTATTTGGGCGAAACCGTTTTAGACAGGTTATGGAACTATTTCGGCGAAACAGATAGAGACATTTTAAAAGAAGATTTTTGAAGAGATTTTAGAAGAGAATTTAATGGTGAAACTCTGTGGTCGTTATAATACACAAGTTTCATTTGAACAGTGTTGTGAGGTCCTCTAACCCAACCCCAAAGGGTTCCAATCCTCCTACCCCAACCCCGAAGGAAGCCCCCGGTCCTCAAAGCCTCCCAAACTCCCCAAAGGGCTCCCGGCACCCCCCACCCCCCCCCCCCACCCCCCACGGCCCTCCCCCGGCCCCAAATGTCCCCCAGGCTCCCCACTGTCCCCCCCGGCCCCCCAAAGGCCATCCCTGTGCTCCAAAGGCCCTCCCTGTGCCCCCAAAGGCCCTCCTCCGGTCCCCAAAGGCCCATCGAGCTCCCAAAGGACCAACGGGGTCCCAAAGGCCCTCCACCGGCCCCCAACTGCCCCAAAAGCCCTCCCCTGGTCCTCAAAGGTCCCCCGGGCTCCCAAAGGACCAACGGGGTCCCAAAGGCCCTCCACCGGTCCCCAAATGTCCCCCAGGCACCCAAAGGCCCTCCCTGTGCCCCAAAGGGCCTCCACCGGTCCCCAAAGGCCCATCGAGCTCCCAAAGGACCAACGGGGTCCCAAAGGCCCTCCACCGGTCCCCAAATGGCCCCCAGGCACCCAAAGACCCTCCCGGCGCCCCAAAGACCTACCCAGACCCCAAATGCCAGCCCCGGACCCCCAAAGCCCCTCCACCGGTCCCCAAAGGTCCCCCCAAGCTCCCAAAGGACCACCGACCCTCAAGGGACCCACAGACCCTCAAAGGCTCTCCCCGTGCACCCGTCTTTCGTTGATGTGTGTTGTCTGAAACCTATGATTAGGGATGTGTAGTTTGCTACTTCAGGCTTTTCTGAGCTAAGGTTTCCTAGTATTTCCTAGGTGAAGTTTGTCTGAAACCAAGAGTGTGTAGTGTATATTGTGCTACTTCAGACATATCTTAGATAGTAGTATTTGTCTGTAGTTTGTGAGATATGAGTATAAATTTTGATGTGGGAGGTGTATTTTTTTATTTTTGTCTTTTCTGTTGTGGATTTATTAGCATTTCATGGGGTAGTGGCGACTGAAAAATAGGACTTTTAGGGCGTAGTTTGATTTTTCTAACATTAAGAGCTAGATTTCCTATACTTTTATAGGTATGCGTTGTCAGAAAATTATGATTTGGGATGTATAGTTTGCTATTTCAGACTTTTCTGAGCTAAGGTTTTCTAGTATTTCGTAGGTGAATGATGTCTGAAACCAATAGTCTGGGATGAATAGTTTGCTATTTTTGACTTTTCTGAGCTAGGTTTCTTAGTCTTTTGTTGGTGTGTGTTGACTGAAACCGATGATTTGGGGTATGTAGTTTGCTATTTTTGACTTTTTTGAGCTGGATTTCTTAGTCTTTCATAGGCGTGTGTTCTATGAAACCTATGATTTGGGATGGGTGGATTGCTACTTTTGACTTTTCTGAGCTGGATTTCTTAGCCTTTCATAGGTGTTTGTTGTCTGAAACCTATATTTTGGGATGGATGGATTGCTACTTTTGACTTTTCTGAGCTGGATTTCTTAGCCTTTCATAGGTGTTTGTTGTCTGAAACCTATGATTTGGGATATGTAATTTGCTATTTCTTACTTTTCTGAGCTAGGTTTCTTAGCCGTTCATAGGTGTGTGGTGTCTGAAACCTATGATGTGGGATGTGTGGGTTGCTATTTCTGACTTTTCATAACCGGATTTCTTAGTCTTTCGTAGGTGTGTGATGTCTGAAACCTATGATTTGGGGGTGTGTGGGTTGATATTTTTTGACTTTTCTGAGCTAGATTTCTTAGCCTTTCATAGGTGTGTCCTTTCAGAAAATTATGATTTGGGAGGTATCCTCCTGACTACCGGCATAGATATAGGTATTGAAGACGCGTAATTTTTACACCACATGTGTTAAAAAAATCGCTGATTTCAAAAATGACCTTAAAAATTTTTTCACTCCCCTCCCCTCTCCAAAATCTGTTGTCCACCCCCGTGGACATCGGTTCCCAACGGAGTAAATCAGAGAGATAAGTCGACTATATAACACTTTTATTTTCATCGAGAAAAAGAAACAGGAAATTTATTTTCCATGGTTGTTTACTGGTGAAAACAAGAAAAGCAGTTTCTGTCACCAACAAGACATAGAAACACTTTGCATTCAACACACCACCACCTCGTCTTCATTGAGCAACCAGGAAGGCGGCACCTTTTCGCGTCCTTTAGCTAGTGGTATTCGGGTAAGTGAATGGCTCCTCTAACTCTCTCAGGCGGCAATGGTCGGCGCTTTTTGAAATCACCAGCCGACGCTACTTCACAATCGTCATTTTCCTCGACATACTGCTCCGGTTTCGGCCGACAGAGAAGGTGCTCTGCAACGTGAAAACGATATAAGATGAGCTTGTTCAAGCTTGGCCTGCTATTTTCTTCATGAGCCTGCATCTCGATGAAAGCGTTTGAGCATGCAGCATCAATGAAATGATGAAGGAACCTTACGGTCCATTTTCTAGTTCTGTAAGCGAATCGGTAATAACTGATCATACGGTCAGCCATGTCCACTCCACCCATGTACTTGTTGTAGTCAGCTACAGACCTTGGGCAAGAGATTGTGATCCGCTTCCTCTGCTTTTTGTCCCATCTTTCCACTATTGTCTCTTCTTCTACTGCCCTGCAATTCGAGCCTAGTGTCACAATTCTTGTATCAAACCATTCCGTGATGGCTAGCTTGCGATCTTCTCGCACAAATGCAACGCTCGATTCCTCCCTTTCTTCTTCATTTCTTTCTCTGGCTTCAGAGGTACGGTCTCCCTTCCAAATCTATTTCGCATGACTGTGCCAGTTGCATTTATCTGCATTTCGCACAGAAGGTCGAGTAATTTTGTCGAGTTGAAAAATCGATCAAAGTAGAGGCAAGATCCGGGTGGGAGGGTTTGAGATAGCCTGAGTACGATTCCAGCTGCAAGGCCATGGCATCGCATATTTTCAGGAAGCGTAGTAGCACCCTGATAAATCTCGAAGTCAAGTATGAGGCCTTTCGGATTAGCCAAGACAAAGTTTTTGAGGCCGACGGGATTTGGCTTATTGGGTACATACTGCCTCAACGACGTTTTGCCATAAAATGGGATCATCTGCTCATCAATTGAACAATTTTTGTCCCTCGGGAAAGAAAGGCAAACGGTACGGAAAAGGTCGATAATTGACTGAACTCTCCACAACCGATTGTTCTTCTTAATGTCGTCGGAAATTTCTTCATCTACAACAAATTTCAGATTGCTTCTTAGAGTGAAGAAACGGTTTTTCCCAATATTTTCTGCTATCTGGTTTACACGGTACTGCGCCTTCCAGTACATTTCGATTTGATGATATTTGAGATTGCCCATCAATATTACAACTCCGAAAAATGTCTTTAGTTCGTCAGCAGTGACATTCAGGCTCTTGTTGAATTTTTTTTGATAGGTGTAGTTTGTGGCATATGCTGTCTCATCGAAAAAAGACTGGGGGAAGTACTGTGCGAAAAACTCTTCCGGTTTCCAATCAGAATGATCAGTAAAGATAACTTCATCTCTTACTGGACCCAAGTGAATCTCAAACCTCGTGCTTTCCCTCCATTTCATCAATTTTGGTCGTTTCATAGGTCGCTGCGATATCCGAGCCCGCTCGGCTCGAGGTATGTCATCTTCAAAATCAGACTCCAGTTCAGATACTTCCTCGTCGATGATACTTTCGTCGCCTGGAAGGAAGGCGCTGTTCGGATCTTCATCTTCACTTGTATCTTCAAGTTCTATTTCGTGGGGCTCAAAGAGGTCATCATCACTTTCATCTGCAGAAAGGTCCTCAACATCACTAGCGTCGATGATTGCCAGGGCATCAGACACGGTAACTACAAGAGAAAACATGGTTTTCAACTTTTGAAGGTGACCATAAGTGAAAGTTAAGAAAAGACATTAAAATAGGAAGTTCTTCTGTTCTGAGAGATAAGAGATATTTATTTCAAAAAAATCGCTATCACAAGCCCACAAAGGGCCGAATTCGGAGTTTGGAGTCAACAACAAATAAATGGTTACCCTGCAAATGCAAAGAACAACAACGAAATAGAGAAAACCATAATGAACATCATTTAAAAGTCAATAATTAAAACTTTAAAAAGTCAATTAAAAAATTAAAAAAAACAAAAATTTGTCAAACTAAACTTAGAGCGAGACATAAATGCATTAAAAACTGGTCAGACTAAACTTAGCACAAAACATAAATGCATTTAAATTAAAAGGGATACTAAGAAAGTGTCAGCAATTAAACTACAGTAAATCAATAAAAGAGTTAAAGACAATAAAAGCTGGTCAAGAAAGGGGGCCCAGCAAACGAGCGCAAGAACCTGGGCAGTACCATCAGCTAATAAACAACAAAAGAGTGCAAAAAAGAAACTATTGAGTCATTTTATTCATTTTCTCTGTCATGAAGGGGATAAAAGTTCTTTCGTATCTGGACTGAACGCAGCGACTGGGGGACAAAGCAGGGATGGGCTCAGAAACAGTTCGAGGCAGCCGGCTTCTGGATGGGGAGTGACGTTTGGGGAAAATACTTGCCGTCCGAGGGTTTGTTATGGCATTTTTTGCAAAACGGAGGCACAACGAAACTCTCCTTTGCTCCAGGGTTTTCAGACTAGCTTTTTTAGGAGCAGAGAGTAAGGCACCTTGCCTTCTTTGAAAATTATTCGCAAGGCCCTTTTTTGAATTGATTCGATTTTTTCCGATTCTTCGCGACTCTTATCTTTCTTCCGATTCTTTGCGACTTCCGATTCTTCCGATTCTGTCGACTCTTATCTTTCTAACTTCAAAATGCTTGATTGAGAACCGATGTCCACGGGGGTGGACATTGAACTTTAGTCGCACACCAATAGATGATGTAATGGATATAGGTGAAAAAATCCCTCCCAAAATGAAGTGTTAATCCTTCTAAGGAAGCTTATTTTTTTCCAGGCTCCACCTTTCATTCCAAGACCAATTAGGAATTTTCTTACCTCTTGTCCTCCTGCTCTTCTTCGATTTTGAACTTTCCTCCATTTCTTTAGTGCAAAAACCACTCTTCCACTACCAATAACAAGCTGAAAAAAATCACAGATGGCAAGCCAGGTACGCTGGTTCCAACTGTAGTGCGTAGATGACGTTCCAACCAATAACTATCGCGCTAAAAAAAATTAACTGTATGTCCACCCAGAGGGACAAGGGTAGTCAGGAGGAAATGCAAGAGTTGGAAAATTAGGGTCTTAGTCCACCAGCTCAGTATTAGGGTCCCAGTCCACCAGCCTGAACGGTGGAAATTCACTAGCTCAGAATTGGGGTCTTAGTCCACCAGCTTGAATGGTGGAAATCCTCTAACTCATTATTTGTTTATCAGTAGACCTTACTTTTTGGTGTTAATCCACGATCTCAGTATTTGGGTCTTAGTCCACCAGCCAGAATGGTGGAAATTCAATAGCTCAGAATTGGGGTCTTAGTCCACCAGCCTGAATGGTTGAAATTCACATTAGACGACACAAAAACTTACACACACACACACATGAAAACTTACACACACACACCAAAACTTACACACACACGACGAAAATAAAACACACACACACAAACACACTTACACACACACACACACACACACAAAAACTTACACACACACACACACACACACAAACTTACACAAGCACACGAAAACTTACATCTACAAAAAAACTTACATGCACACAAAAACTTACACACACACACAAAACTCACACACACACACACACACGAAAACACACACACACACACAAAAACTTACACACACAAAAACTTACACAAACACACACACACACACAAAAACTTACACATGAACACAAAAAAAACTCACACACACATGCACAAAAACTTACACACACACACACACACACACAAAAACTTACACACACACACGAAAACTTACACACACACGCCAAAACTTACACACACAAAAAATTACACAAACACACACAGACAAAAAAACTTACACATGCACTCTAAAAATTATATTAAAAAAAAAACTAACATTCACAAAAAAAATAACACACACACACACCAAAACCAAATGCTCACAAACTAACACTATAACTCACACACACACACGCAATAAAATAAAAACACAAACAAACTTACACACATAAACAAACGAGCACAAAAAAAATCAAAAACACCCACCAAAACAAACTAAACAAAGAAAACAAAAAAACACACACACACACGAAAACAAAAAAGCCAAAATAAACACATACACAAAACTAACACACACACACGCGAAAACTTACACACACACAAAAACTTACACATTCACACTAAAACTTACAAACACACAAACTAAAACTTACACACAAACTAAAAAACTTACACACACACACACAAAAACTTACACACACACACACACAAACACTTACACACACACACACACACACACACACACAAAAACTTACACAAGCACACCAAAAAATACAAGCACACAAAAACATACAACCACACAAAAACTAACACACACACACACACACACAAAACTCACACACACACACACACAAAAAAACTTACACAATAACAAAAAAAAAATCACACACACACGCAAAAAAAATAACACACACAAACAGACAAAAAAAAAATCCACACACACACACGAAAAAATACACACACACACCAAAAATTACAAAAACAAAAACTTACGAACCCACAAAAACCCACACAAACCAAAAACAACTAACAAAAACCAAAAAAAAAAAAACTAGAAAAAACACTCAATAAACAAAAAAACTACTACAAAGACCAAACAAACAAAAACACACAAACACTACAATAAAAACAAAACGCAATATATTATACAAAAACACAATTACACACACACACACACACACACACACAAAAACTAACAAAAGAAAACGAAAACAAAAAAGCACACAAAAACAAAAACACACACATACGAACACTAACCCAAACACTACTAAACTTACACGCACAAGATCTAAGACACACAAAAACTTACACACACACACACACACAAAAACTGACATACACACGCAAAAACTAACACACACACACACACAAAAAAAAATAAACAAACACACACACACACACACAAAAACTACATCAATAAATCTAAAAAAATAAAAAAAAAAAAATATAAAAAAAAAAACACAAAAAAAAAAAAATCACCCAAAAACAATTAAACAAACGCACAAAAACATACGCACACACAAACACTAACACACACACGCAAACACATACACACACAAATGCACGAAAACTTATGCACACACACGAAAAATACCATGTCGCAGTTACATTGTCTTAATTTTTCAAATTTCATTTTGAATTTCTATCGTGAAATTCAAGAGTTGGATTATTTCAGTAGTGACTTGCTGTGCTTTACCTTCTCACAGTTACCTTCTCTTGATTTTTCGAAGTACATTTTGAATTTCTGTCATGAAATGCAAGAGTTGGAAAATTGGGGTCTTAGTCCATCAGCTCAGTATTGGGGACCCAGTCCACCAGCCTGAATGGTGGAAATTCACTAGCTCAGAATTAGGGTCAAAGTCCACCAGCCTGAATGGTGGAAATTCACCAGCTCAAAATTGGGGACTTAGCCCACAAGCCTGAATTGTTGAAATCCACTAGCTCAGAATTTGGGTCAGATTCCACCAGCCTGAATGGTGGAAGTTCACTAGCTCAGAATTGTGGTCTTAGCCCACCAGACTGAATGGTTGAAATTCACATTAGACGAGGTTACGTGCGCACACACACACAGAGAGAGACGACTAACACACAGGGACAACACACGCACAAAGATATGACACCTAACCCTTTTCGGTGAGTCTGGGTAGGTTAGGTTAGGCTAGATTAAGTTAGGTTAGGTTAAGTTAGGTTAGGTTAGCCTAAGTACGCTTCACTTAGGTTAGGTTAGGTTAGGTTAGGTGAGAGACAGGCAAAAAGTTAGGTGTATGATTAGGTTAGGTTAGATTAAATTAGGTTAGGCTAGGTTAGGTTAGGTTAGGTTAGCCTACGTTCGCGCGCGGACGGAGGCTCACCTAGCCTAACCTAACTTAACCTAACCGAACTAAATCTAACCTAACCTAATCATACACCTAACTTTTAGGAACAAACGCCTATGACGGACTAAGAATCATAGCTCTGAAAAGTTCAAATAGCAAACTACACACCCCAAATCATAAGTTTCAGACAACACACACCTATGAACGGATAAGAAATCTAGCACAGAAAATACAAAAATAGCAAACCACTCATCCCAATCATAGGTTTCTATCAAAACACACCTAGGAAAGGCTAATAAATCCAGCTCAGAAAGGTCCAAAATAGCAAACTACTTATCTCAAATCATAGGTTTCAGTCAACACACACCAACGAAAGACTAAGAAACCTAGCTCAGAAAAGTCAAAAATAGCAAACTACTCATCCCAAACTATAGGTTTCAGACAACATTCACCTACGAAATACTAGAAAACCTTAGCTCAGAAAAGCCTGAAATAGCAAACTACACATCCCAAATCATAATTTTCTGACAACACATACCTACGTATGGCTAAGAAATCTAGCTCAGAAAATTCAAAAATAGCAAATTACACATCCCAAATCATAGGTTTCAGACATCACACACCTATGAAAGACTAATAAATCCAACTCTGAAAAGACCGAAATGGTAATTTACATATCTCAAATCATAAGTTTCAGACATCATTCACCTATGAAATACTAAGAAACCTTAGCTCAGAAAAGTCTGAAATAGCCAACTACTCATCCCAAACTTGAAGTTTCAGACAACAAACACCTATAAGTGACTAAAAATCCTAGCTATGAAAAGTTCAAATAGCAAACTATACCTCCCAAATTATAATTTTCTGAAAGGACACACATATGAAAGGCTAAGAAATCCAGCTCAGAAAAGTCAGAAATAGCAAATTAACCATCCCATATCATAGGTTTCAGTCAACAAACACCTACGAATGGCTAAGAAATCCTTCTCAGAAAAGTCAAAAAATAGCAACCCACACATCCCAAATAATAGGTTTCAGACACCACACACCTACGAAAGACTAAAAAATCCGGTTATGAAAAGTCTGAAAAGGACATTTCATAGCCCAAATCATAGGTTTCAGACATCACGTGCCAATGAAAGACTAAGAAATCTAACTCAGAAAAGCCCGAAATAGTAATTTAAATATCCCAAATCATAAGTTTCAGACAGCATTCACCTACGAAATACTAAGAAACCTTAGCTCAGAAAAGTCTGAAATAGCCAACTACTCATCCCAAACTCGAAGTTTCAGACAACAAACACCTATGATTGACTAAGAATCCTAGCTCTGAAAAGTCCAAAAAGCAAACTACACCTCCCAAATCATAATTTTCTGAAAGGACACACCTATGAAAGGCTAAGAAATCTAACTCAGAAAAGTCAAAAAATATCAACCCACACACCCCCAAATCATAGGTTTCAGACATCACACACCTACGAAAGACTAAGAAATCCGGTTATAAAAAGTCAGAAATAGCAACCCACACATCCCAAATCATAGATTTCAGACACCACACACCTATGAACGGCTAAGAAACCTAGCTCAGAAAAGTCAGAAATAGCAAATTACATATGCCAAATCATAGGTTTCAGACAACAAACACCTATGAAAGGCTAAGAAATCCAGCTCAGAAAAGTCAAAAGTAGCAATCCATCCACCCCAAACAATAGGTTTCAGACAACAAACACCTATGAAAGGCTAAGAAATCCAGCTCAGAAAAGTCAAAAGTGGCAATCCACCCATCCCAAATCATAGGTTTCATACAACACACTCCTATGAAAGACTAAGAAATCCAGCTCAAAAAAGTCAAAAATAGCAAACTACATACCCCAAATCATCGGTTTCAGTCAACACACACCAACGAAAGACTAAGAAACCTAGCTCATAAAAGTAAAAAATAGCAAACTATTCATCCCAGACTATTTTTTTCAGTCATCATTCAACTAAGAAATACTAGAATAAAAAATATACTAAAAGTATGAAATAGAAAAAACAACATCCCTAAAAAAAATTTTCTGACAACGCATTAATATGAAGGGCTAAGAAATCAAGCTCAGAAAAGTCGAAAATAGCAAACTACACATCCCAAATCATAGGTTTCAGACACTACACAACTAAGAAAGACTAAGAAATCCAACTCAGAACAGTCAAAAATAGCAATCTACATCTCCCAACTCTTATGTTTCACTTAACACACCTCAACGAAAGGCTAAGACACCTATCTCATAAAAGCCTGAAATAGAAAACTGTTCATCCAAGACTATTGGTTTCAGACAGAATTCACCTAGACCATGAGATGAAACCATAGCTCAGAAAAGCCTGAAGTAGCAAACTACACATCCCTACTCATAGGTTTCAGACAACACACATCCACGAAAGACGGGTGCTCGGGGAAAGCCTTTGAGGGTCTGTGGGTCCCTTGTGGGACGGTGGTCCTTTGGGAGCTCGGGGGGACCTTTGGGGACCGGGGGAGGGGCTTGGGGGGTCTGGGGATGGCATTTGGGGTCTGGGTGGGCCTTTGGGGCGTCGAGTGGGTCTTTGGATGCCTGGGGGACATTTGGGGACCGGTGGAGGGCCTATGGGACCCCGATGGTCATTTGGGAGCTCGGTGTGGCTTTGGGGACCGGTGGAGGACCTTTGGGGCACAGGGTGGCTCTTTGGGTGCCAGGGGGACCTTGGGGGCCCGGGGGAGGGCCGTTGGGACCCCGTTGGTCCTTTGGGAGCCCGGGGGCCCTTTGCGGCCCAGGGGAGGGCCTTGGGGGCAGTTGGGGGCCGGTGGAGGGCCTTTGGGACCCCGTTGGTCCTTTGGGAGCTCGATGGGCCTTTGGGGACCGGAGGAGGGCCTTTGGGGGCACAGGGAGGGCCTTTGGAGCACAGGGATGGCCGGTGGGGGTCCGGGGGGACAGTTGGGAGCCTGGGGGACCTTTGGGGCCTGGGGTTGGCCTTTGGGGGTCTGGGTGGGCCTTTGGGGGCGCCGGTGGCCCTTTGGGAGCTTGGGGGGCTTTGAGGACCGGGGGCTTCCTTCGGGGTTGGGGTAGGAGGATTGGAACCCTTTGGGGTTGGGTTAGAGGACCTCACAACACTGTTCAAATGAAACTTGTGTATTATAACGACCACAGAGTTTCACCATTAAATTCTCTTCTAAAATCTCTTCAAAAATCTTCTTTTAAAATGTCTCTATCTGTTTCGCCGAAATAGTTCCATAACCTGTCTAAAACGGTTTCGCCCAAATAATCCCTAAACGTAAATTCAGCGTGTTCCTTTGTTATTGGCATCTCTGCGCTAACGCATTTCAAATTAATATGAAACCTTTTCGCGCGCTAAAACAATTCATCGCTAAGATGTTTCTTGCCTAATTGTTTCCATGGCCTTTGGTTATTAATATCCTTTGGAGTTCGACCAGTAGAACTGTTTCCCGAGGCAAAGACATTAATGACTTGGATCTATTCCTGGATAAATGTTTCTAGGCGAAAATTTTTAAAGTCTGACAGATGATGTCATTGATTGATTGATCTGTCAAGAAAGGGAAATTAATTTGTTGTTTCTAAGGGGAATTATTGATTCACGATAGGTGAATTGAGGTCGACAGCACAGGTGTTCTGACTCGTGACAGCATCACATGGTTTGTGGTTTTCCAAGTGAGAAAGTTCCTATTTTTCAAATTCTCACTGACAAAAACCATAAAACATCCTGTTTTTTCAAATTCTCACTGACAAAGTCAATAAAAACATACAAAAATGTGACAAAATTCCTGTTTTTCAAATTCTCACTGACAAAATCCATAAAAAACATCAAATAAATCGACCGACACACATAACCATCCATGAATTATGTAAAAAAAGTTATAGATGGCAGCAGGGGTGACTCGTGGGACCTCATGATAGGGTTCTACTCTGTTATTGTATTCAAATTAAAAAAAAGTAAATTTTATATTTTCCTTAGTGGAGCCTTCCTACCTCCTCACCTTAGATGAGGGTGAGAGTTTTTTGTTTTGACTCTTAAATTATAAGTTCTAGTTTAAACACATTCTGGGTGATATTCTTGTTCTATTAGTCTAAAAATAAATTTTTTGTTGTTGTGATTCTTGAATTATTACTTGAAAGTTACAAGTTAGAGAGAATTTGTTAGTAAAATTTGTAAGAGAGAATTTGTTAGTAGAATTCCCGAGTAAAATTTTCTTTTGTAGATTGATTTTCGTAACCTAAATTAAGTTAAATATGTATACTTGGGATCATACTACCAATGTATATATTTGAGATGTTATTTTTGGAAATGTTTATGTTATTGTAAATGCCCAAAATCTGGTTAATGTCGACATTAACCGGTGAATGTCCGAAATTCCTGTTTCTCTGCTTGGAATTAGTTAGCTTTGCGAATCAGCTTTTCGAGTATTATGCAAGCTCTGATGGTAAAAGTTAGGTTAGATTGGGTTAGGTTAAATTAGGCTATACATCTCAGAAATGGGTTAAAAACCTAACCTAACCCAACCTAACCTGTCACCATCAAACCTTGCATAAAACTGAAAAATTTGACTGGCAACGCTGACTGAATCCAAGAAGGAAAAAAAAGGTATTTCTGATATTTGCTGGTGAATGTCGATATTCACCAATTTCGAACATTCACGGTAACATGTATATTTGGGGTGTTGAAAAAGGAATGTTCTTCACTATTTAGATAAACAAAAAAATGGTTTTAAGTTGAAGTTTACAAACTTTATCCTCTTATAAGAAACCCCCTCCCCTAAACCTAAAGGGTTGAAACTCTGCCTTTTTAATATTTGGAACCAAAAAGAATTGGAAATCATGTCCAGGGAGGATAGCTTAAGATAAATCGCGTTTTACTTTTAAGCTGTATTTTCAACTGTGAAGGAAAAAGCACTTGCCAATCGGTCTGATTAATGCTTTCTTGAAAGCCTTTTAGACCAGAAAATATTACAAGGTAGTGATTGCCCTTATTTTGTTTACCCATTTCAATATTAAGCATTTTAAACGGAAATTTGATTGTCTAAAGCCAAAAAAAATTATGATGTTGAGTTATTAGAATGGTTGCTTTCCGTTTAAAGTTTTACATCGCTCTTTATTTTGATTTTTTAACTTGTTTTTTATATATTTAATTGCTGTCCGTTTTTCTTGTCAGAGTTCAGAGTTTTATTCACCAATAAATACATTTTTACTCTTGTTCCTCCTCGAAAGGCTCCATGGCCAGGAATCCAAGGGGGATAAAAAAAAATACAATATAAGCAACAACCAAAAAAAAAGATTAATCGGCGAACAACATATAAGATTAAAAAGAGACCACACCTGAGGCCTGGGAGTCAAAGCCAAGTGAAGACCAACACGTATCATGAAATAAACACTCAGGACACATCAACTCCACAGAGGAAAAATAAAAGTAAATAAAATAAATTAATAAATAAAGTTTATCCTATCTTTTCAGTTAACCTAATTTAGTGGGGTTTCAACCCCTTCGGCCCTCCGCTATTTTTGCTAAAAAAAAAAAAACTGAAGTTCAGTAGTCTAGTTCACCTTAAAAACAATGACCGTTTACCTCAAAAGCCACTCTTTTGCAATATTAGGAGGGTTGTAAACCGTTATCATCCATATTGCAGACTTAGTGAAAATAAATTCCTCCTGATGAAGAGAGGCCAAGGAGCAAGTTCCCCTCAAAATTTGACTAAGAAGTGCCCAGAAAGTCAAGAAAATTTGAGATTTCTGGGAAGGGGCTGCCCCCGGGATACCCCCTTGCGGGTATCCCGTGCGTAATTTGGTGAGTTGGACGCCGTACAACCTTCGAATGTAATTGTGAAATAGTTTTCCCATTTATTTTGCTCTAAAATGAAAACAAAAATATAGCTCCCAGAATGTTTTTTTTAGAGCTGTATTTTCATAGTTTGATTAGTGAAAAAATCCAATTCTTTTAATGGTTCTGTACGTATACATTTTATTCACATTAGATCTACCAAGTAAAAACAATTAACATCAGTATATGGCAATGCAATAATGCACTTTGTTGCTGCATTTAAAGAAATTCAGTTTTTTATCAATTGACGTTTGTGGAGATTTTATTTTGCAAAACATTAGAGAAAGAGAGAGAGAAGTGGATACGGGCCAAAAAGATCAATATTATATGCTAAGAAACTTGTGAAAATTGGCAATTTTATTTTCGGACCTTTTTAAATCATGCTACAAAGAAAAGAAGAAAAAAAGACAGAATGTTCCTCCAGCAAAATCTAGTGGCAGTTAATACCACCTCGTATGAAGCCAAACTTATTTATAAATTGTTCGTTTGTTTTTCATCATCATCCAACCGATAGGTAATTTTCGGAAGCAATTAGGGCTAGGTGTGTGCCAGTTACACGTTTTTGAGTTTAAATTTTTCTCATTTTATTCAGTATTTAAGTCGTAGGTTTTTTTTTGCATCAGATAGACAGTTTTAAACTCAGATCATAATTTTTCTGCGGGAAAATTTGTGATTTATTTTCTGATATCTTGTATGCAACATGTTTATTTAGCAAGCAATTTTTGCTGAATACACCCTGTTATAACGTCATGTTGCATTTTGAAGACATTGTTTTAGATAAACTTGCCAAAGATAAAATCCCAAAAAAAGGTTTTGACTGAAGAACGTCTAGAACGCTGTTGAAGATTAAAATTTGATAAAATGACGCTTGTGGCGATGTTCAAACTAAAATACGCAGAAATACCCATAGATGTCAGAGGTAATGTTGAGAGTAGACAACGTCAGTAGGCTACGTTGTACGTGACTCGGGCTTGCCAATGTGAAACCACATACCTGCACAAATGAGGTGTGAATCTCCCTGAAAGATTGGATAGTTAAAGGAAACAAAATTGTAGTAGCTGAAAAAACTATGGTACGAAATGCAAATTTTAATATTTTTGACCGCCCTGAAAAGTCTTCTGGCACCCCCGTAGTTCTGATTAGGTATTAACTTTTCTTCTGTATAATTTTGGTATTTCTTCTTTTCTTCTTTGGTGTTAACTTTTCTTCTTTATAGTATAAAAAAAAAAGAAAAACAGCTTATGGCTTGACAACATATTAAACAGGACTGCTTACGCGAAGGATTACTAATTTTCTATATTTGTGTCTTTCTTATTTTAGCCTCACTAATTTCAAAGCAGTTTCGTCTAAATCCCTTTTCCGCTTGACATGCTCTATTCCTTTCTTTCCCTTTTTGTAGCCAATGTGGCATTAACTCTGGACAAGCTAGAGCAATCTGTGACTAGTGAACTGCCAGGAAATCCTCCATTATGGGTGACGAAAAGGAAGATCCCGGAATCAGAAGATTTTGAGCATTTCATTAACAATGCTAAAGTAATAGAAGCAGATGTGAAAGGAACAACTCAGAGTCAAGAACAACAGGTAAACTAAAAGTAATAAAACAGATAATAGTCTAATCATAAGTTGCAGTTGGATAAATCATAATCACTGTCGGAGAATAAGACGAAGAGTGATCTGGTCAGTGTACCCTCTCCCTCTACGAAATCCGGACTTATTTTCACGTGTCCGCTCATCCCTACTTCTCTCGAGAACCTTTTGAGCAAAATAATCACGAATAGTTTGGTAGCCATATCCATGAGTGATATCCCTCGGTAGATGACTTTCACATTTGTCTCCCATTTTAAATACTGGAATTATTACTGACACTTTCCAATCAGACGGAAAGGCCTTCTTGCTTCTTCTCCAGTATCGAACTGAAGAGGGGTTCCGCTAAAACGTGTGGTGAGGCCGTGTAGACCTCAGGAGGGAGAAAATTTTTCTTGGGAGGGAACAAACTAAGAGAAAGGCTATGCCTCGAATTAGGGGACGGGGATTTTTTTCTTATGATTTATTTGAACCCCCCCCCCCAAAAAAAAAAATAAATAAAAATAACTGCTTGACTGTTGGTATCAACGAATCAAATTATGCCTCTATATTCCAATTGTACATTTAAAAATGCATATTTACCGTTTTCTATTCATTTGGAGAAAGGGAATTGTATCCCTTGAACCTTCCTTGTAATAGGCTAAAAATATTAAGTTTCCAGTTTTATGTTAAATAAAGTCAACGCAATACCGTTTACTTAGTAAAGAGCGACGTGTGTTCCTTCTACTGTCTTTATTTTCCTCGGCTAATTAGTATAGAACGAATATAGATACCAGGGAGGGGGCTCTATCGAACAGAATTAGGATGTTTTTTTGCTCTTTTTAGAGTTCAAAACAAATTGATGGATCTTTAGGGAATTTCAAAATCAAGTACTAATTTGTTAAAAATTCGAAAAGTACATCGCAACAATAAAATCAACTTCCACCCATAAATTTTAGATCCTTGGCTCTTACAGTTATGGCAGGCTTTGAACGTTCAAAAAACAGCAATTCCTTGAACTATGAATTTTTTTAATTTTACTTTCACCTGGACCTTAAGGTTTGGTGGTCTAAATTTGTTTAAAGAGAGTCTCCATGGATGTAGATACGTGCTTAACAATTTCTAAGCAGATTCGGACATTTTTTAGGGAAGGCAAGTGGGTCTCGGAAGTAGCCCACGCCTCTAAAAATCCGTCAAAATTGGCCCAACATTCTTGCCCTATGAGCTTCATGCAGATTCGAGTTCATTCGTGCGAAGTTTGGGAAGGGGTGTATGCCTCTGAAAATGAACAGAGTCCTGACTCGGTGCAGGAAACTAGCAAAGTCCTAACTCTGTGTAAAAAACATCTGAGTCTTAAGCTACGGAATTTCATAGAACTGCTATAGACTGGATTGGTGCACAAATAAGCAAGGGCCATTTTCAGGAATTTTACTGCATTCCTGTGGACTAACTTGTTGCAGATTCAGCTAACTCCTAACTCATTGCAAAAACGAACTAAGTCCGGGTTTGGTGCAAACAAGAGCAAAATATTAACTCTGTGCAAAACAGGCTGAATCCTGGATTTCGCAAGGTTTTGAAGACAAATAGAGTTCATTATTGAGTACTGTCTTGGGGTAACTGTGAGCTAAGTCCTGACTCGGTGGAGGATTAAGTTGACGTCGTTTTCGTTGCAATATGAGCTAATTTTCCTAATTCAGTGCAAAAATGAGCTGACTCCAAACTACGGAAAATCACTGCTTTGTCAGTGACTGACTTGGTACAAAAACGAACTCAGTTATGACCAGGGGCATCCCGAGCCTCTTTTCATTGGGGGGGGGGGGTGAATTTCGTAGGTTTTACCGAATCGCGATCTGATTTCTGCCGAAATTTTCGCCTTCAGCGAAAACTTTACCGAATTACAAAAAAGTTAGGGGGTGGTGAACCCCCCTCCGCCACCCCCTCCCCTAAGGACGCCATGTGACTTATGACTCCACGTGAAAATGGTTATAGTTCTGACTCGGTAAAAAAGGAGCAAAGTATTGTTTGGAAATTTGGATTATATACTAAAATTGTATGTAAACTTTAAATTGAAATATAATATTTTATTCCTTTATAAAAAAAAAAATAAAGGATAAATCTTTAAAATTAAAATGTAAAATTAACAATTATTAAAACTACACAATAAAAAAAATAAGAGAAATAACTTTTAAAAGTGGTTTAGAAAAGTTGTTTAAAAAAAGTAAAACGCCATGTTAAACCCATAACGAGCAGAAATAAAGTTGCAATACAGGTCAAGCTTGAAAACGAAGTTAGAAAGTAGAAATTAGAAACAACGATCAAGTTGAGCTTAAAACGAACAGAAATTGCGTCAAATAAGAGCTTGGAACACCCTCCACAAACACTCTTAAGGCACGAGCGTCGTTTGGACTTGACTGGAAACAATACGTAAGTAGAAGGGGGGGTACCAGCCCCACCCCTCACCCCTGCTGCCACCTATAACTTTTTTGCACCCAAAATATGGGCATAGAGTCCCGAGAGAGAACACGTGGTTTATGGTTTTGTCACTGAGAATGAAAAAATAGGAACTTTCTCACTTGGAAAAACAGGAATTTTGTCACATTTATGTCTGTTTCTTTGTATGCTTATGTGTGTTGGTCAATTTATTTGATGTTTTTCATGATTGTCAACATCAAACTATGGTTTTTTTATGGTTTTGTCAGTGAGAATGGAAAAACAGGAACTTTGTCCCGTTCATGGATTATTGAGTCTAATGGGGGCGGGTCAATGACACTTCCTTCTTGTTGTTGCTCGATTCAGTGAATGTTATGATCCAGAAATATTATATGTTGTTGTTGCTCTAGCCAAATGTTATGATTTTCCTGGAAACAGTTAGATCACGTGGTTCCTTCTCAGCCAATCAGAGGGCTGGTTACATATTAGCGGTGGAGTGAATATAAAGAAAGGATTTTTTGCTAAAGTTTTTATTAGTCTGTGAATAGAATTCAAAGGAGTGAGAAGAACAGTTTTGACTTTACTCATTTAGATATATATTTGTAATAATGAGTGGAATGTTTACACTATTAGAAGTTGATAGTGGAGTTGATGGTAATAGTGAAAATACATTTGATGCTTTTCTAAAGCAATACTCCAATGGCAATGAGAAGAAAAAGAAGAAGAAATTCAATGTTGGTGATACTGTTCGAATTAATAGAACCACCAATATTTTTGAACAGGGGATTTATTTATGGAGCACTGAACTATTTAAAGTGTCCAAAATCCTGGACACCGTAACCCACGACCTATCAACTGCGAGACAACAAAGGTGATGAGATTCTCGGTGGTTTTTATGAATATGAACTGCAAAAAGTTAGAAACACTAGTAAAATTTATCAAATTGAAAAGATATTAGAGTCGTAATCATAAGGGTAAGAATTGATTGCTTGTTCGCTGGCTAAGATACAACTCAGATTTTGATTCTTGGGTCAGTGCTTAAGATATTGACGATGCCCAATGATTTTTATGTGACTTTCATGTCCAATGTTTCTGATCCTCTCTGCAATGATGTGAATAGAACAAGTGATTTTTGGACGAAACTCTCCCCCACCATCAAATTTGACGGAAAGTATGAAGTGGCTCTTGTAGACTGTATTCTAAAAAATACCTACGACATCCTGAGAAAGGATCGTAAATATTAAATAAAAATCAGACCCTATGATTGGCCACCGCCACCAGGTGATCAAGAACAAATTCAAAAAATCAATTGGATGAATTATGCGTACATTTAATTATCCTATGAGAAACTCACCTGCATGAACGATTTACGTCGTACTATCAATAAAAGAATTTCTGCTCGTAAAAAAGGAGCTTTTTGTGTAAAAAATTCACTTTAGGAGTTTTATATATATATGATGGTACTTAGTGCAAATAACAAGATTAGTCTATACGACACCTAGCAGGACGCAATTGGCATTCAGTACAAAAGAATAACCTGTAAAAGTGCCAAACGCTCTAGTGTCATTTTTGCTGACTACACGCCTGCCTACACAACGTGTACCGTTCCATGTCTCTACTATTTCGTTGCGAACACATCTCGAGCCGATAATTCAAACATCCCCGTCCTAAGAGTCCTTGAACGAAAATCCAATCAGGAACATATTCACCACTACAATATAAAGCATCTTCAGTATATTCCTGTAAACACTTGCTATTTGGAACTCTGTCAGTTAACACTAAAAACCAAATTGGGTGATCCCCTAGCAATTTCAAAAGGTTTGGCTGTGATTACATATCATTTTCGACCCATCGTTCAACAGCAAGATGTCTAATAAAAAAGTGGTATTCACTTGTCCTGATATTAACTACTATGTTAATACTCTTGGCCCAAGACAACAGGGCAATGGAATGGACTACTACAAAGGTCGCTCGTCAATGTCTGGCTACGGTCTTGGTAGCTGGTTTGCTAAGCTGTTTCGCTCTTCACTACCTCTGGCTAGAAAATATCTTGTACCGGCTGCGACAGATTTTGCATCCTCTACACTATACGATTGGGGGTTTGGTAAGGAATTTAAAACAGGTGCTACGAAAATTCTTAGTTCTAGTGCGTGAACCCTTGGCGAGAAATTAAAACAAAATGGTAAAGGCTTAAAAAGCTCGAGAAACAATGCATCACTCATCAGTCTCCACTCAGGTCGGAAACGTAAGACATCCCTTTTCTCAAAGAAAAGAAGGAAAAAGCCGACACGTGCTGTAAACAGAAGTCCCAGGAAGAAAATTGTTAGATCGAAACTTGATTTCTTCTCTTAAAAAGTCATACATACCTCATAAGGATTCTCAACCTTCAATCTCCACCTCATTGAATCTATTCAATGCCGGAAATGTTGACGTGAGTGTCAACCATGGATACTATGAACAATTTTATCCACTACAACCCCTCTCCGATAATATCCACATACAAATTTATTCCAATGAAGACTACTTCATAGATTTATCGTCCACATTTATAGATTTACAAATGAAAGTCTGCAAATCCGATAATACAATATCAATTCGGGCCGATGGGATATCCTATGAAAATTGTATACTAAATAATTTATTTCCTCAAATTAGTGTCTACATCAACGGCACCCTGGTGAGCACAAGCAACAATCTCTCCAAATATGCAAGCTCTATGCAATTAATTCTGATGACACCCAAGTCATACAAGGAATTGAGAGGCGCCTCCAATGGATATGGATATATTACTAATACTGATAGTACAGATGCACTTAAAAATGCTACAACTAGTGAATTACATCTAGTTGGAAAAATATATCATGAAACATTTAATATACCCCAATGGCTGCCACCCAATGTTAAAGTGGATATAAAATTGACGCTTGCCCCATTCATTTTCATATTAAGAAAGAAACTTGCTGCAAATCCTGATGTAAGTCTCTCCCTCACCTCAGCAATACTACATGTACGTAAACAACAGGTCATGAGCTCCGTTGATTTGACTGTGGAAAAACTGAGAGCCAATGACAAAAATATTAAACTGCTTGTTCCTCATACAATCACCACTCAATGTCATATTGCCATGTGCTCAAGCTCCTTCACTTATTCATCCTTTACCAATGGCGAAATCCCCTCGAAATTGGCTTTGACCTTTGTAAAGAGCGCCAGTGCAATAGGATCATGGACTGAATGTCCACATAAATTCGAGATGTTTGGACTTTCATCTCTTGTGTGCAAAGTAAACGGCATACCACTTTACAATCTATCTTTTGATAAATCCTATAGAACATTGTATGAGTTGACCATGCAAACCCTAGATCATGATTCGCAACTATTTGAAAATGGTATAACCGAGGGCATGTTTGCTAAAACACATGGTGTCATTGTACTGGATTTGTGTGGCACACAGAATATGAGTATTGTACGTATGGGGACTGTACGTTTAGAGTGTACATTTGCCGATCCATTGGCTGAGAGTGTTGCCCTAATCTTACTAAATCAGTAAGAAACCTATTCGGAAATCACTCTCGAAGGCATTGTTTTACTAGACTTGGCGCCTTGAACACGAATCAAATAATCAGTGTATTTAATATGGATCCCAACATGTCTCAGTACAAATCCTATTGTCTACCCTCAAACTATCTATGAAAAATTAAAAGTGGCAACAATACCTTGATTATTATTAATAGCAGTCCGTCGACTGTGCTGACGGGTCATTGGCTGTGCATCTATCAAACAATGAAGACGATTGAATTTTTTGATCCTCTTGGTCTAACCTATACATTCTACACACCTCACATCAGCAAATATATTGAGAGCAGTGGGAAAACTATTATTCAAAATCGAAAGAGGGTGCAGGATCTAACGACTAAAAGCTGTGGCTTCCATGCGCTACTATATTTTGTGTTCCGATGCCGTGGCTATACTTACAAGCAGTTTCTCCACATTTATAGTGACAATCCCCGTCTGAACGACTTTCTAGTGGAAAATATACTTACAAGTGTATTTAATATTGATTTCAGTGCCCTAAGAGTAAAGTGCTTTAAAAATGTTTGTGAATTTGTTTATTAATAAAATGTATATATAAAACAATGTCGCTAAATCTTCACTTTTAGATTTCTTCATCTTCGATGTATAGGCAAGTGTCGTGAACCACTAAGGCTTGTAAATAATTTGGATTCACTCTATATTTATCTTGATTGACGGCAAAGTCAGGGTCACATTTTCTACAGTACAATGTAACTTCACTCTTGTCATATCTCTTTGCATACTCAATGATACTATTTGCATTCATATTATGAAATTCACGAGTTTCAATCTGTCTATTTGAAGCAATATCACATACAGTTTTTTCAAATGGTGAATCCCATTCGGTAACTGCCAAATAAAAATCACTTGGCTTATAGTCATAGCAGGTGGTGTCATCACAACAATGATGTAGAAAACAAATTGTCTTGTTACCCCAACCGTTGAATCGTAGACCAGATTCCTCTTCCCAGAATAATTTAAATCCGCGACGATACCAATCTCGTAGAAATAAACTAAAATCACGTTTGGGATTCTTTCCGATCATTGCGGGGTCAGTATTTTCCCACTGATCACATTTATCGTTGAGAAAATCGGAGCATAAGTGCCCTTTAGGGTGAGAATCACACACCTCTTCAAGATATGAATTACATCTTTTAATTTGTACTGCATAGCATCTATGTAATTTACATGGATTACATAATTTACACTTTTCACTATAGTCGTCAATAATTGTAGGATTCTCACATTGAGTCCAACTGCGTAGAGTGTACAAGCACAATGGACATATATAGAACATTTTTCGATTTCCGATGTCAACTTTCTCGCGGCTAAAACGAAACTGAGCGTCATCACGCCATAAATTCAAGGTGGGGGAAAGGGAGAGGAGTAACTCTGTGATGTTACCTCTTTCGAATGATGGGGAGAGCCATCTACATTGAATCCATTGGCAATGTTTTCAAAGGTATATCCACAATATGATTCTGCCTTGTTCCAATTAATACATCAATAAATTGAGTATAAGCATTTGAATCACATTTTAAAAGTTTCATTCAATAGTCCAATGGGGGAGAATCAGTTTTCATTATAATGTCAAGTGTTTCCTGAGAGAATATTCTGCGTTGAAGAGATAACTCGAGAAAATCATCATCCAAAATCAAATGTTTTTCCATAAACACTAGATTTGATCTAATTCTCTCTTTCTCAAATTTATTCATTTTTCAGTCCTTTCACTCTGACTGCTGATTCTAGACAGACCATGATTCATTAACTCTAACCAGAAAAGAAATAGAAGATTTTCGATTTTGAAACAATTTTATTGAATAATTACAGCAACATCAATAATATAGAGCATGTATAATTAACGATACAGTGTATTGTCTTCAATATGTTTCACTAATGCACTTAAAGCACATTGAAGTCTATTCACATGTGCTATATCAACTTTTGCGGTGAAACATAATTGATCTTCCATTTTAAATTTACTCAAGGATATCACATATCTTGCATATACTACATCCCATTCCAGACAAAGACGTGATTCTTTCGTAATTTCCACTGCAATGTTTGGCGCTCTTGTATTATTATCATCAACTCCACTATCAACTTCTAATAGTGTAAACATTTCACTCATTATTACAAATATATAACTAAATGATTAAAGTCAAAACTGTTCTTCTCACTCCTTGATTTCCAGTCACAGACTAATAAAACTTAAGCAAAAATCCTTTCCTTATATTCCCTCCGCCGCTAATATGTAAACAAGCCCTCTGATTGGCTGAGAAGGAAACACGTGATCTAACTGTTTCCGGGAAACCCATAACATTTGGCTTGAACAACAATAACAAATACTATTTCTGGATCATAACATTTGCATCGAGCAACAACAAGAAGGAAGTGTCATTGACCTGCCCCCATTAGACTCAATAATCCATGAAAGTGAGAAAGTTTCTGTTTTTTCATTCTCACTGACAAAACCATAAAACATCCATAGTTTGATGTTGACAATCATGAAAAGCATCAAATAAATCGATCAACACATAACCATCCAAGGAAACAGACATAAATGTGAGAAAATTCCTGTTTTTCCAAGTGAGAAAATTCCTGTTTTTCCATTCTCAGTGACAAAACCATAAACCACCTGTTCTCCCTAGGGACTCTATGCCCATATTTTGGGTGCAAAAAGGCTATAAGTGGCAGCAGGGGTGAGGGGTGGGGCTGGTACCCCCCCTTCTACTTACGTATTTTGAACATCTGCGATGATAAATTTAGTTTTTCAGAATGAGACTTTCAGCACTGTTTTTCCTTTTAATTCCGTTCTGTTCAAAGGTATAGGACGTCGCAACCTAAACGAAAATTTTAAAACATCAATTGGCAACTTCAAAGAGTATGTTTGGTTTTCAGTAAAACTGGCCCAAAAACAATCATTTTTATCGTAACCATAAAAATACAAATACTAATGAAGTTTATAGGATATAATAAACAATTTCTTAGGATGAATAAACTTAAGATTATTCTAGTATCATTGTTTTAAAGAGAAATTTTTTGCGCCATTTTTCATTTTTGTTTCCAAATGCTTGAAAAGTTTGATGCCCGAATCGAAAATTGATGCCCGCATAAAATAGAGGAATACTATAGGGGAGTTTGAGGGCGGGCAGCAGCCCTTCTGGCTTTTTATGGCTTCTTCTGAGTTTAATCTGACTATTTGTTTAACTTTCTGTCCATTTTCTGTTCCATTAACTATAATTTTTGTTCCCTTTCCCTTTGGCCTTTTATATGACTTTATTCCTACTCGTTTTAGGTTTTAATATTGGTCTGTGCTTGTCTTTAAAAGAAACTCCGATAGGTTAAAATAAAATAAGGAACACTATATAAGCGCGTGTGAACGATTTGGCAAATCACAAACAAAAAGGATTAATGCGCGCGAAATGTTCTGATAATATTCAGAAACACCTTCTAATTTTTGGGTGGGTGCCGAGAAATTCGATGATTTTTAATTTCTTCGGGCGTACCCGTCCTAACAATCCCCTCTCCCCCCTCAATGGTTTGTATGTGCACCAGATGCCCTGGCGGTGCTTCGTTTGGGGGTGCTGACTTTCAAGGAGGAATAGGCTGCGAATTAGAAAAATGGTGGATCTATATAAAATATTTAAGAAACTAGTGGAAAATTTTGAGTTTTGGAGGGTTACATGCCCTCTTTTGGTTAGTCCCTGCTTACACAAGTGCCCGTTTCTCTTCAAAACTGAAGATATTTTCCTTTCTATCGTTCTCTATACGTTCTTCCTGTAGTTAAGTGGGTGGAACAATTTTCGTGTCTGAAAAACAGTCATTCGCTGATGAAGGAAATCCGTAGGCTGTTATGAAAAATAATTTCCTAAGGGGGTTATAAAATTGCTTTTACCGGAAATCTTGGATCAGCGTGTAACTCAGGTAACATGAAATCAACCCTTTTATTGAGTGGTATATATATCCCAATCAATTTCATGAATTATGTTACTTTACTATGTTTTTAGATCATCGTTTCACAAACTTGCCAACATGGCAACCCCTAAAATAGGGAAAAATAAGATAAATTAATGCTGCATCATGACCCCCTTTGCCCTTTATAATAAATAAAATTTGGATCTAGGCGCCTTTGTTATCAATAGAGCTTAGTTGTCCCATATATCATTAGTTGATGCATGTCCATTCAGTTTTCTAACTTTCTACTTAAACATTTGTATGCAAATGTTATTGAAATCTGTCAGTATTAAGATTCTTTAATTATTAATGATTTTGGATTTATTGCCTGAATTTAGCCCATTCCCTATGCAGGAAGGGTGTGCGATAGTATAGGATGACTGCCACCCCCATTGCACCTCCTTGTTGGAGAGCCATGGAATGGAGATTAGCACCGCCTTTTTGGACTATAAAGTCTAGTGCCGCAGCCCACCCTACTTCCATTTTCTATAGAATCACGACAATCTTGGACGTCGCGAGATGCTCAAGCCTGAACTCCACGACAACCCAAGGTTTGTTGACGATCTCCACCATAATTTACCGATCTCATATCATTCGCCTATTATTATTTTTCTGGCAAATCCCCCCCTCCCCCCTGCTCAAAAGAGAACATGCGTACATGCTTGTTGATAGGCCAATTGAGCTTACTCCTGTATAGACTGAAACATTACTTCTTGGTCTCAGGAACTGTTCTCACTCCTTGCGTAGTTCTTTAAATTTCCCGTTCTGCTGTTCTAAGTTCTTTCATTTAACTCAATGATATTGGACATACAATTTTCACGGTTTTAGGCAGAGAGTATTCTATGGTTTCCCCCTCCCAAGGAAAGCCCCTGCTATGCAGCATAGATCAATACCTAGCTTTTGGGAAATAGGTCAGAAACAAGAGAAATTCTAGTTGCGTAAGACTCAGTGTGACTTTCTCCTTAGATTTACGTCACTATTGAAGTCCTTACAATTTTGAGCTGTGTAAGGAAGAATCGATCGAATAAGTTTAGTTGGAAAGCTTGGAAGATACATCTTATTGTTTTTTATTTCTTTTCAATTATTATTATTAAATTTGAAGAAATATGATTTTATCAACAAAATGAAAGGAAATTACTTTTCTCATTTAAATTCATAGACAAGCAGTGCTCCCGCAAAAAGCTTAAAACCTTTATTCTTGTTCTCCAATGGAATTATGGAAGCAAGATATCCTCTTTTGTTTTGGCACAAAAATATCAAAATAAGTTGTTATTATACCAAAATGGGTTGTTGGTATAATTTGTAGAATCTAAGGAAACATTTTTTTCAGAAATCTCCTATGGTAAATTTTATGTGGTTGACCGCATCTAAAGGAAACATGCTAATAGAATAACAGTAGTACAATTAGACTCCTTATTCTATGCTTTGTCTAAATATCATGGTCTTTTTCTGACAATGCCCCTACCCGATGGTCCTAGATTTAGCCCTATAGTATATATATATATATATATATATATATATATATATATATATATATATATATATATATATATATATATATATATATATATATATATATATATATATATATATATATATATATATTAAACTAAAAGAAAACATTAAAACAGCAATGTTCTTACATTATAACACCTAGCGTGTTTTTATTAACAAGATTATTACGTTTCCCTCCATTTTAATTCATATTTATATCATTTCGGATAGTAGGCTATTTTAATCCAGCATTGCAACCAATCATTTTCATGAACTTGGATTTTACCGGGTCAGTAATGCGAGAATGCCAGTTAACAGAAAAGACAGGGCATATCATGAGATGCAAAACAAGGGAGAAATGCATTAATAGGGCTATATCTTGGACCATCAGCGGGGTAGGGGTAGAGTGCGTTGTCATGAAAGCGACCATGATCTGGGGAAAGAATATAAGAAGGAACCTAATGGATCAACTTGTATATTATTAGCCTGCTTCCTTTAGACGGGGTCCAAATTTACCTCGCTTTTCCTCTGCTTCCTTTGCCTAACGGTATAAGTGGTCCTACTCCGAGTGTCACCATAGGATTCCTACCGAGGATTTTTTTTTTCTGCTATTGAATAAGTTAAGAATCCTGACGTTTTTTTTTAGATTCTGTGCCTTGCCTGGGTGTCAAAATTTGGTACCCCTTGAATGCCCCTCAATATTGTATAATTTTTGTTTTGGTCTAAAACCAGCTGTTAATGATAGTGCTTTTGTGCTGATCTGGCCTGGAAGGTATTTGAAGGTATTAAATTCAAGCTTTGTCCGTTACAGATACCCACAACCACTAATCAACCTTAGTGACAGGTATTGACAAAGTAATTACTTTATTTTTCTGGTTTCAACCACAAAATGGTATAAATTTTGCTTGTTAATTTCAGGTTCTGCATATAGTAGACGAAGCCCTTGAATCTACTGTGCCCGTGAATAAAGATCCATCCCTATCTAATCCAGATGCTTTAAGATTGCTTGAAAAAGCTAACGCTTTTGGTCTGTCGGGAATGCAAGTAACGTAAGTACTTCCGTGTCGGTTACAAAGCTGACAAACATGTAAATCTACAGGACTAGTCCCATAATCCCAGAATTTGATTATCATAATTAGCTGTTATTACATTTTTCCAGTGCGACGAATAATACAAGATTATGAACAATTTAAATTACGGTTTGTTTTCCCTCTAAAAGGTGTGATTTTGCGCCAAGCCTACACCTCAAAGTGCATTGGAAAGATCTATCCATTCACCGAGATAGAGGTACGATATTACTTAGACTCTTTCTTAAAGAATGGCCTAGACGTGCAAAATAAATCGGATTTTTTTCAATTTTATTGCCTGTTTTCAACGTATATTTCAATCATTAAAAAAAAAAAATTGCAGTACAAATTCCTAAAATGTAATTTGGTATATGGATGAAGCTAAATCCCAGCTATTGAATAATAGCAAAATGCGTTGAAATATTGCGTTGAAAACGTAGAATTGCAAAAAAACTTGAATAGGAGCTACGAACTTCACTGTAAATGGAGAAGAGACTAGAAACTGTTTTTTTAGGCTGAACTCAGTAACAAATGGTTAATTGTTGTCAATGGTAATTAAGTTCTAGAACACACCGTTAGATTGCTACCCCCTAAAACCGCCATTGTGTCATCTTTCTTTTGTTAAATTTTAAGTGTCTGTTTGGTTCTGGCAAACAAATTAATCAAAAACAAATATATATAGTAACATTAAAAAGTTTAGTGAACTGATCCTTTCTGTTTTGTATTGAAGTTTTTGTTGGGGGTATAAAAGATTTCACGCGTCAAAAATATGCCTTCTTAGGCCTAAAATTTCTCCAATGGCGGAAGGTCCTTTGCACTGTTCTTAGGAAGAAAGTTTCCCGTCTTTATCTGACTGAAGGTATTATTGGGGTATTTCTATTATAGGGCTTATAATAGAAATATCGGGCTTATTTCTAATTATTTCTAATATCGGGATCATATCGGACTTATTTCTAGTTATGATCAGTTTGCACTTAAGTGTTGCATTTTAAAAACTAAATTACCCCTGGGATGACGTAACTTAAAGAAAAGAGTTAAACTCATTTTCCAAAAAGACAACCTAAAGAGGGGTGAACTAATAATGCTCTAGTAGAAAGTAAATTAAGCTTAATTGAGTGGAAGGCAATTTATATTACATGAACAGCAAGGTGTTCAATATAAACAATAATGTTATCATCAGGGATAAGAAAAAACGAATAAGAAATGTCTTTATATGCACTTTTGTAACGTTTGTATGAGTCGACAGATAAAAGTTCATTTAGGGAGTCCTTTTATTAGACAGTGAAAAAGAGATACAAAAAGATCTGGATATTTCGACCACATACATCAGTGATCGCCATCAGCAAATATCAGAACTTCATCAGTAATTTATCCAGAATTTTTTGTATATGTTTTTTACTGTCTAATAAAAGGATTTATTCCTATTTGAACATTTATTTGTTCGTCATACAAAGGCACTGTGGTCTTCGAAAAAATAGCTATGTTTTTACGAGTTGAACAAACATTTCAGGGGGGTTCAAACCCCTCCCCACCCTGGATACGGCCTTAATTATCCTAATCATACATACAACCATTAAAACTGTTTATGCTTGGGGCTATTGGAGAGGAAAAAATTAAAACATGGAACAAAATTAAGTATGGGTGGGGTAAAAGTAGGTAAGGGGACAACCACCCCTCTGTCCCATAGTAATTTAAGCTCCCATAGACATGTGTTTAATGTAAGGAGGCAATCAAATCCGTTTGGTAAATTGCTCCAACAATAACCTACCACAACCTTATTCAGTCAAAGTAGGTTCGTTCCAACAATGTTTGCAACCCTCCAAATTTTGCACGCGCAGATCTAACAATATACATCCCTCTTTGCCAAATTTTACCAAACAAAAAGTCTGAACGGCATAGGAGCCTACAACAATCTTTATGTCACAACTCAGAACCCTTAGCATCAGCGTCCATTACATATTTAACACTTTTATGGTTAAATTTAGAATTATCACTTACGAAACAACAGATCAATGATAATATGTGACACGCCAGACTAATCTCGATCTAAACTCGGAAATATTTAGGATTTAGATTCTTTTTCTACTTGAAGTTTTTCGAAGATTTTTTAAATAAATGAACATAATTATCTCTGTGATACTGTAGAAATCTTCGAGAAAGTTGTCAACTACAACTAAAAAAAAAACAAATTGCTCAAAGTATCGGCATATTCAGGTGATTCCTTGCGTCATAACTCTTTCTAAAACACGAATTTTATGTGTCTATTATCAGTTAAGAGCTGGGCACACGTAGCTGATTTTGGGAAATGATTTCCAAATCAGCGCCGATTTTAAAAGAAATCGGCGTCGATTTGAGCTTGAAAAATTTTCTAGTTTTTGGCGCTGATATACAAAATCAGCGCTGATTTTCATCATGATCATCACACAACAATAGGGATACAAATAAATAGTCTGCCAGAGGTATCTGTGGTGAAAGACCCCACTACTGAACTGAGAACTAGACTGAGAACTAAGCTGAGATCAATCAAGCAACTATTAATAAACTCCAGTTGACTATTTGTGTCCATGATTTTTTGTTTTGAAAATTTTGCGCAATAAATTTTTCTTTCAACAAATTTTTCGTACCGCTATCGTTAGTCCACTAATGCTGAAATCGGTTCCCGAAATCAGCTACGTGTACCTAGCCCTTTATGGTTTGTGAGATCGGGACAGCTGCATCTGCTGCAGGATATCCATTTAATCTGTAACAATTCAAGTGACGAGATATTCTGATTGAAGAAGCTGATATGGACGCTTCACATATGTTTAACCAGGGGTAATCTTAGCCGCTTATTTGATAGCAACATCTTGTTGGTGTTCTTATGAATCCCAACCAGCACGAAGATGTGTGTTGCCGAAATACTGCGAACTCCTGCTTGAAGAGACCAATCCAAACTATATTTATTGGATTAACAAATGAATAATATTCTTGTATTTGAAGGCTTAATTATTTACTATTGCTACTACTACTAACAACTCAATGCAGCACTAATCCGCTTGAGGTCAACACGACCGCGCCCGCTCCTCCCTAACCCAAATCTACCCAAAGCTTAACTTTTAACCCTTTCTATGTTTGGTTAGGACAATACTGTATTTTATTACTAATTATTTAATTTATGATGTGATGAAAAAAATTTTCTTACAATTTGTGTAAAATTCCGTAAATTTCTAAAGTGAAACAAAAACTTTTCACTTAAAAGTTTCAGTACAATTTGTTACAAGTGCATATTTTGCAAAAAATGCATACAGGTCTAAAAACAAAAAAAGGAAGGAAAAGAGGTAACGAGTTTTAAGTATGGAGCAACTCAGCCCAATAATAACCGAAACTCTAAAACAATTAATATATCAACAGAAATGGCTTTTTATGCCGATTCTATACATCGTCAGTCGGGTATCAAAAGGACAGATCTCCATAATTGAAAATTTCCAGAAGAACAAAATAAAAACCTCACAACTTCTTTATTTCTCCTCTGATAACTGTAAAACAAAAACGGCTTGATGTGTATTAATTTTACGTATCGATTTTGTTTCACGGATATTGGAGGGAAAATAAAAAAGTCGTGAGCTTTTTTTTGCTCTTCTGAAAATTTACGATTATGGAGACACTTCCTTTTGATACCCGGCTGACAATATGTAAAATTCATTAACTTTAGTGTTACCTCTCAAAAACTAAGAGGCGGAGAAAGTTTGCCCTATTTTCGTTAAAGGGTGAAAACACCCCCAAAAGTCAAGCGATCTTAATGAAAATCACACCATCCAGGTCTCAAGTTCCTATCTACAAAAAATTTAGAATTTTGTATTTTTTGCCATAAGAGATGGTGGATGCGTGGTTGTTTGTTGTTGTTGTTTTTTCCCCATGGGTGATCGTATCGAACCAGTAGTCCTAGAAGATCATGAGAGAGCTAATTTGAACGGAAATCGAAAGTTATAGTGCCCTTTTTAAGTGACCAAAAATATTGGAGGGCAACTAACCCCCCATGTCTCCTGTACCCCAAAGACATCCGATCAAAATGGCAAATTTGGATCACAAAATTAGCGATGCTAAAATCTCAACATTTGTAAAATTACAATGTGAACAGACCTAAAGGAATTTAGTCCTATCTAGAGTAAATTTCCTATATAGTCTTATCTAGAGTAAATGCTATGTTAATTATAAAACAAGAAGTGATTTAATAAATTTAAAATTGTAAAAAAGTATATGCTCTAGTCACGGACATATACGGGGGATGGTGGCTTGAGGCCTGCCCCTCCCCCAAACCGCATTTTTTTCGAATTTCTGGCACTCCTTATTCAAATCATAAAAATGTTTGTCCAATATTTGGCCCCCTGAAAAAAAAGCCTGCACACGCGCCTGGCTTTAGTCGAGGCTTTAGTTCTATATCACAAAACTTCCCAAATACAGATATGCTTCTAGGTCTCTGTAAAGAATTACGAGTAGATCATTAATGTGGGAAATATCAAGAGTTAAGTCACCTTCCGTTCCAGTACCAACTAGTGCCTTAGGGAATTTAATCGACCACACGTGAGAACAATAGCTTTTAATCGACATAAATAATCCCACCCTCGCATTTCGCTTTTTTTTTCGATGATATAAGCCACGTGAGAAACAATCAACTGAACACAAGGACCCCTCCCTTGTAGATGATCATTTACAATAATACCCCCCGAACCTGAATAGAGGGATAATTATATCAGATTCGCACGACAGATTTTCCGATGTGATAATAATTAAAGCTTTTATGTACTATTGTTGTTAAACTATTACCTAAACTGGGTGTGACCTCATATTTAATTAACTTGGAAGCGTCTCGGTTTCAAACTTGTGAACATAAAAATATATGACGTAAACGAGCTTAATTGAACAGTATGGCCAAAGGTAATGTTTCATAGAATTGTGATAGAAAAATGACGATATCCTTCCCCTTCTAAAAATTTGATTCCATGAATATCTAACAGTTAAAAGTACCAAGGACAGTGAAAATGAAATCCGATTGTTTGAATGGGCTAAGTGGAAAGTTACGCTACCATATACGTTATATACGTTATCGTTATCGTGACATATACGTTATCGTGAATGTCCAAAATTAGTTAATGTCGACATTCACAGATCAATGTCCGAAATACCTTTTTTTCTCCTTGAATTTTGCCAGTCATATTTTTCAGTTTAATGCAAGGTTTCATGATGACAGGCTAGGTTGGCTTAGGTTTTTAACACATTTCTGATTTTTATAACCAAATTTAACCTAATCTAACCTAACTTAAACTTTTGCCATCATAGCTTGCATAACACCGTGGGCGCCCATATGGGGGGGGGTGGCAGGGGGGCTCCCGCCCCCCTCCTGGCTGAATGATGCTGCCTTATTTTTATATTTTTGTTCTGAGATTTCTATTATATAGCATAAAAAATGCCAATTAGATGAGGTTTGCCCCCCCTGGAATTCAGCTTATGGGCGCCCATGCATAAGACTGAAAAAGCTGACTCGCAAAGGTAATTGAATCCAAGCAGGGAAAATGGAATTTCGGACATTCACGGTAACAAATATTTTAAAAAATTTGGAAAAATCTAGAATTAAATTTTTAATGAAAACGAACTTCATGTGTGATTTTGTAGTTTGTGGTAGTAGTATGTGCCAAATTGAAAAAGTAACTTGGGTGAAAAATTGCAAAAAAAGCTAAAACACATGTCACCAAACAGCTCAAGGTGCTTCTAAAACTTAAGTACTTAGTTATTTTTTATTGATTTTCATGGTTCAACGTGGCGGCACTGATGAAGATATGGTACTATCCTAGAAACTTCATAATTTTGAAACAACCAAAAGTAAAATCAGCCAAAATCTTGATTCTTAAGGAGAAAACCCGAAATTTTTACAAATATTCCTTTTATTAACAAATATATATATATATATATAAAAAAAAAACTGTGTCAATTTGAAAAGAGCCGTAATGAATTAAAAAAAAACTTTTTCCGGAAAAGAAATTTTTCAAAGGAAAGTAAAGAACTATATTAGCCTACCTTTGGTTTCTTATCTGTTAGCCAGTACACATTTGAGAATTTGGATCTACAGATACGGGGCGAAACAACTGAGACGCTTGGGAGATAGATTGGATATATATAATTCGGGCTGTATGTTTGCACATTAGGGGGGGGGGGCGGTGTAAGTATAGCGGCGCTGCATGCAAAATGTAACCTAACCAAAATACCAACTAAATAATTATTAAGTTATAGCTACAATGTAGGTTTCGACTGAGCCGAAGCTAATTGTCTCCATATACATACAAACAGCAATAAACCGGTTATTGTCTGATTTTATAGATCCAAATTCTCGAGTGTGTAAAATACTGCAAAATAGACTTTAATTGATAAACCTCTACCTACCAAACCAGAAGATAGGGATGATGATAATAATTTGAATGCCATTTTTTCACGTATTAATGTTTCAAAGATGAATAAGAAAAAAGGAAAAGAAGAGTAACCTATTCTTGATAAAGCGAGGCTTGACAAAGTTTGACTTTTTGGCCCAATCATTTAAGAACGACTCTTGAGAAACGTGGGTCGTCACGAAAGGACAAGAGTCAATCGAAGATTGAGAAAGGGGCAGCTCTCTCATATACGTAATGATTTCTGTTTGTTTTAAGTTTTAATGTTTCTCCTGGCTTTCAGTTGAAATAATTTGTTTTATATTTTTTTATTTAATAACTTAAGGCTTGCCTTTAAGTCTTTTTACACTTAGTTATACAAGAGCGAGGCACCTAAAAAATAAAAGTTCAATAGGGATAAGTCCTTTTATTAGTTACAAAATATCTGGATATTTCGATTACATACAACAATGATCGTCATCAGCAGATAAACTTTTATGTCTAGTAAAAGGACCTATCCCTGTTGAACTTTTATAGAAAGGCAGTGTAGTCTTCGAAAATACCTGAGCCAGGCACCTACACATAAATTTTTTCGCAAAGGGGGGGGGGGGAATAGTAAAATAGAAAATCTATTTGATAATTTAACCAGTATACATCCACGTTTTCAGGAAAATCTGGGATTTCAGGGAGGCGGAGGCCGCCCATGCGTGCATCCTTGATAAGAGCAAAATTTTAGTAGTAGGTTGAATTTGATGTTTACATTTATATATTTGGCACTACAGTTCTGCAAGAGAAACAGAAATCAGAGCAGTAAGTTCTAACTTTACTCTTTCGCTAAAACGATCTTCCAGAATTGAGTGGCACGTTTGATGCAGAAGTTTAGTTTTTTCTCTCGCCGATCTGTACATAGCACCTCGGCTGTGATAATTAAAAACATATGCCATTTTGTTCGAAAATGAGTTATGCATGTTTCATGGGTAGACTCAGCACGAGAATTCGAATAGTACATTCAGAATTGTCGTATTTCGTACCGTTACAAAGATAAAAAGAGGCACACGCCTTTAAGTGGCGTATGTCTCTTTTTGGTACTTGTATGATATACCACCTGCAGCTCAAGAAGTGAAGTCAGGTTAATCCTAATAAAATATACCTAAGTATGATAAAAATATAGTACTTTTGAAACAAATTTGGTCTAAATATTTGCAAATTAGGGGGGGGTAAAGTACGGCAGGTCTGCATACAAAATGTGTTACCTACAATTGCTCTGATATTATGAAGTAAGAAATGTTTTCTGACTTCACACTTTCCAAATAATTTAACCCCCACACCCCTCGTGTGCAAAAATACAGCCCAAATTATATATTTCCCATCTATTACGTCACTTCTCTTTGTCTTTTCTCACGATAAGTTGAAAAAAAAACTAGCGAAAGAAACCAGTTTAGAGTGCATCAATGCATGAACAACTTGAGCTGCAGGGGGTATATCTTACAAGTACCCTGTTTTTTATCAGGGCTTGTTGCAATTCATAATGACATAAGAGGATTATCTTATAGAGCTATAAAATGAGGACCCTGGGATTTGTCTCCTTTTGTCAAGGAAATAGAATACATACGCCATAAAATGGAATGATTTTGGATTCGCTCGGAATAATTGCATTAAATTTGGTACTATCCCATTACGCGGGCCTCTCTGGTTAATCACTATAGACTAGGCAATGATAAAACCCGTTTTTGACCAGGCAATGATAGCAAGGTTTTCATTGCGTAGCCTATACGATATTAAACTGTGATTTTTTGGGGTTTAGGGGGGGAGTACCTAGGTTAGGTTGTATTTTTATATAGGTTACGTATTTAATATATGCAATGCTTCACCCCCACCCCCCTAATGTGCAAATATATAGCCCAAATTTGTTTCTAAATTATTATATATTCATCCTATTTTATTTTATTTCATTAGTATTAACCAAACTTGAGTTTTTAGAGGGGCCTTGACTTTATTGCGTATGCGGACGACCTGCTAGTTTTAAGCCGAACCAAGTCTATTTTGGCATTATCGGTGCAACGTATTTCTATGATGTTTCGGGATGTTGGTCTGTTTCTGAATTTTGATAAATGCGAATATTTAGTTTTCAATCCCAAATCATCAGCTCATGATTTGTCCTGTGGATCCTCAGTAATTTGCATAGTTACGAGTTTACGGTGGTTAGGAATTAGTATTTGTTCTACCCTCACTTTTTTTGCGACTTCAAGTTCTGAGAGATGTTAAAGAAAAGTTGAAGATCGGGTATGCGAAAATTGTACCTAACCGTGGAAGATATTCACGCCGGGCTTTAGCTAAAATGTATTCTACATATTGTGACCATTCTGTCTTGTTTTTAAGTGGAATGTATTTGTTATTGAATAAGAATGATTTGCGCCAGATCCGTATCGCTTATTTTAGATATTGCAAATTTTTATTGTAACTTCCCACTTCATATCGTAATACACGTATTATTGAGAAGTATGGTGTTCCCGACATTATCCAACCGTTTGAATTGCTAAATAATAATTTGACAAGAAATGCCTTTGTGTCCCTAGGCCAAAACCATAATATTATGTGTTTTTGTCAGTGATTAAGGTTTAAGTTATCTTTGTTTCTGTGTATTTGATTGATTTTTTTTTCCTTTTTAGTGTGCTTTACTCTCCTTGTTTTGTATAAAAGTGGGTTATAAATAAATTATTATTATAATTAGCCTCATTCTTCAGAGCGACCACAGCCGACAAACGTTTTTCCGTTTTTTGGCCCTCCTGAAAAGTTACAAAACAGCGTGTTTCGCCTATCACAGCCGACTTTCATGCATTATTTTTATTTGGAGTATAGATTAATCTATCCATTAATTTTCAGAGATTTCTTTCAACGAATAATTGCAAGCGATCGTACAAAGATTTTTTCAACACCTGGGGGAAGCACATTCTTCATTCCAGTGAATAAAGGTTTTGAGGTAAGTCATTGCATTCCTTCAACAATCTCCTCTGGCGGAAAACGTGGGGTCTATGAAGCACACCAGATTACATGATAAGTTTTATGAGGCCTATTGTTTGAATTGACAATTCGTTTCCGCAAGAAACTGAAAATAGACCTGGAATTACTTTCCGTCTTTGTAATTAGATGAAGAAGTGCTGAGCCTAAATGGAGTGTTCTTAAGGGGTTAGGCACTATGTCGGTTTGTAAACACTGGAGCGATGGACGGAAAATCGAATGCTGCTCGGAGGCAGATTTATTGTTAGACTTTCATTCATATATTGCAAATTAAGCAAGATACATTAGATATTGCCGCTACGTAGAGCCAATTCAAAGTGCTGGGGACGTACAAAAGCGTAAATATAAAAAAAAGGCACACACACAAATCAGAAGAAAGAGAAAAAAAATACTGAAGTATAGCCTACACGCTGGCTCTGGTACAGAAAGGGACGATAACCTCAATTTGAGAAGAAAAACATTTACGCAAAAGAATTATTATCAATGCTAGGAGAAAAAATCTTAACCATTTTGCTGAAAATATGAAGAGAAATATTAACGTAAGTAAAAATTAAAAACCAAAAGAAAGATGCTTACCTAAAATCGGCTGAACAGGGTCCATCGGCGTCTAGTGTTCTTTTGGAGTCTGACGTTGAAACAGAAGATGTACAGACACCTCGGATAATTCAAAAAACACCAAAAAGTAAATAGCCCAAACGTCAGGAATAATAAGGCATCTAAATTTGCAAACAAGAAAAATTACTCCTGTAAATAAAACAAAAAAGGTGACCAATTCACCGGAGAGAATAATTGCAACCAAAAGACGGAATATATATATATATATATATATATATATATATATATATATATATATATATATATATATATATATATATATATATATATATATATATATATATATATATATATATATATATATATATATATATATATATATATATATATATATATATATATATATATATATATATATATATATATATATATATATATATATATATATATATATATATTAAAAGGTCTGTTAATTCAAAATCCCATTCACAATGAAATTTTAATAATACCGAGATTAAGCTAGTGGTAATTTAAGACAATTATATATTTAATAGAATTTTCTGATTGGCTGAAAAAAATGATGAAAATTCTGATTGGCTCAAATTAGACCCAGCTATTTCCCGGTATTAGCACAAACTCATTGTGAATGGGCCTTAAGCAAACAAGAATGCACTTTGCTGAAGAGCAAAAGAATTAATTTCCTGTTTTTGACTGTCAATAAGGACAAGTTTTCTTAAACAAGAAACTCCTTTAAAGGCCTTTAAGGTATGCTCCCTCTAAAACAGAAGATTTTTACGACAAGCATGTAGCTGTAACCTGGACCAAAAGGGTAACATACTTGTATAATTAGATTCAGCAGTCTCAAATCTATCCATTCACCAAACCGGAATTATGATATAACTTAGAATTTTTCTTAGAGAAAGACCTTGCATTAAAAATTAGGACAATCATCCTTTTTTCAAAAATTTTCGTCGTATTTTGAATCTAAAGAACCATGTACACAAAAAAAAAATAATTCGATAGATGGATAAAATGCACCTCAGCTATGAAACGACAGCAAACATTTTGCATTCCCTTGCAGGGGTGTCAATTGGGGGTGGGATGGTGCGCATTTCCCCCTCCTCATGTTTTTCCCCTCCACCCTGCATTTTGAAAAATACCTTTTGTTGTATTTTGATTAGAATATACCTTTTTGGTGTTTTCACTGAAGAGTTGGAAAAACAGCAAAATTGCCCCTATCCTACATTTTGAAAAAGACATCCTCCCGCACATTTTTGAAGTTGAAGCCAGTATTTATTTCGAATATTAAAGGTTTTATAGAGCAAAAAATAATATACCAAAACTTGCACAGGGAACTTAAGCCTGTGGACAGACAATTTCATTAGCAAGTCCCATCTTCCAGGTAGCAAGCGGGAAAAACAGATTTTGTATGTTTTAAAACATAAAGATATTAAATATTATTAAGTAATAAGTTCAAATAACGCCAATTGAGTCATTGTAACCTCAAAAGAGGTAGGATTGCCGCAACTCGGGGGAGGGGTGCCGCGGCTGGGAGATTGTCCACGTTGTTCAAATTTTTGGTTTGGTTCAGCTTTTTTGCTTATATTTGAGTTGGAAGAGGCTGGTGTAATTAATGTTTTCCCGGGCAACACCAACCCTAGGAACGGCGTTGGTTGAGAGGGCACTGGCGGAGATAAAATAAATGTACACCTACGACAAACAGCGATTAATCCCTTTGACATACTTAAGAAAAATGATTTTAAATGACAGATGGGACAATAATAAATGAAAGGGAAGATTTTGTAAACTTAAATAACTGATTGCAATTAAGAGGTGCCGGCTTGACAGAAGCTACCGGATGGAAACAATCCACAACAGTTTTATGGGAAAAGGCTGATGTCAGGTAATTCGTAAGGAAGCATAAGTAAAATTAAGAAAATATTTAAAAATTTTCGCTGGGACTAGATCTGTACACGCAATTTCGGCTGGGATAATTAAAAGTGCGACACATGTCATTTTGGTCTAAAATAAGTTATGTATGTGTCATGGGTAAACGAAGCACGGGGAATTGATTGGTGCAGTCAGAATTGCCCAATTTTGCACCGTTACGAAGATAAAAAGAGACATGAGCCTCTACGCGGCTTGTTGCAATTCAGAATGACAGAAGAGGATTATCTTATGGAGCTATAACATGGAGACCTGACATTTGTATCCTTTTTTTTCTCAAGGAAAAAGGATACATACACCATAAAATGGAATAATTTTGAATTCGCTCGGAATACTAGAATTTAATTTTTACCACTGAAAAGACCATAAAATTTGGTTTACTATATGATCCCTCTATCCCCATTAGCCTCATCCTTCAGAGCGACCACAGCCGCCAAACATTTTATTTTCCATTTTTGACTCTCCTGAAAAGTTACAAAATGGAATATGTCGCATTTTTAATTACTACAGCGGATTTGGTTTGGGGGGGGGGGGGTCGCATTATATAGACGCCCATAATAAATAATACCAAGAGCTTTCATCTTGCATACGTGTCTGATTGTGCTCACAATGTAATTAGATTTTAGTGCAAGCAGGGTTGCTACTGTTCAGTAAAGAAAATAGTTTGAATACTCGGTATTAGCCTTCGGGCTGTTGGGAAGGAAGGATGTTAAAAACAATTCTTACTCTATAATATGCAGAAAAATTGTATTTGACACATTTTGAAGGAGCTTCCACTATAATTTACCCCCAACCCCCCAATGTGCAAATATATAGCCTTAATTATGGCAAAATTCTAGTTTAGCTAATTTTTGGTATCTTGGAAAGGGGTTGGGTTAGGAAAATGAAACTTTCAGGGATGGGTCTACAGCCTAAAATATGTCCCGGGAAGGTATTTTGAAGCACCTGTCTCCACTCTTTCTCCCTCTAGAGGGTCCTGAAATTTGCCTACATGACTGGTTTTGAAATTTTGACAAAACAGCATTCTACCTTAATTTTCGGTTGTCAGTTTCATTTTCTCTGGCTTTAGTTCTGAAATTGCAATTCCTGTTATTTGAGTAGAATTTTAAGCCATATAAATGTTTTTTTTTTTTTTTTATTTAGGAAATGTGTTTGCACATCTTTAAAACCTTATAAATTGGGATTGAGAAAAATTATAAAGCCGAAAACAATTTTGTTGCATTTCATTTAAGCAGAAGATTTATTTTGCAAGGTTTCACTTTTATAAAACGCAAATTTTTAAAGATCATCAAAAGTCATGATTCTAGCTAAACTAGAATTTTACCTATATTCCATGCATCACTATTGTTTCTTCAACCCAAAGTAGACAGAATATAGAATATATCTATTTATATATATCATCTATTTATACATATATCTATATATATATATAGAATATAGAATATATAATAACAGAATATATCTATAAACTGTGCTTCAACCCGTGTACCGGTAAGTTGAATCAGCGCTGACGAAATCAAGAAACGGAAAAACCACATGAGAAATAAGTAATTTGAGCTATATTTTTGCACATAAGGGGGGGGGGGGTAAAGTAAAGTGGAAGCTCCTCTAAAATGTATTAACTGCAATCTTTCTGCATATAATAAAGTAGGCTACAATTTTTCTGCACATTACAAAGTAAGAATTGTTTTTTAATGTTTCCTTCTCAATAGCCCCATACCGAAACTATCAAAGCAGTTTTAAGCGCTTCGAAAGATCTAAATTGTAACAATTTGATTTTTCTTTGTCTTTTTAGAGCTACATCACATGCAAATTTTTTTTAGCTTTCATATCTAAAAAGTACATGAAGGAATAGGAAACTTATCAAAAGGTATGTTAGGCACTAGAAAAATATACACGACTAGGCCTATCCCTAGAAATCACCTCCGAATAATTTCTTTACGACTACTCCTGCTACTGCTAGCAATTCATGCAGCGCCAAATTTTCTGAGGCCAAAAACGCGATGTATGCATTTTCTCTATTATTTGAATTTTCACTCTTTGCCCCTTTCCGTAAAGTACCAATTTTTTTTAAATCCCTTCTTAAGTTCTCTTACCTCCCTATTTTGGGACGACCTGCTTTTCGTTTGGCCCAGATAGATGGCCAAAAAAAACAATCTTTTTCCTCCTTCCGTAAAACGTGGTCTAGCCATCTTATCCTGCATTCTAGTCTTAGAAAATGGGATCGAAGCATATTTTCCGTGCAACCTGTTTCTATATTTACGGCCAGCTAAACGAATGCCTTAGAAAGTATCCTTAGAAAGTATCCATAGAAAATTACCCTGAAAAGCGTTTAATCCTCAGCATATCGGAGCGTTAACGTTTCAGAACCATACTTGACCCCAGTCATATTCGTGGCTTCCAGTATTCCCATCTTAGCTCCAAGACTTACTTTCCTGTTCCTCCATACTTCTTCAACTATGAAAAAAACCTTTGCCTTTGCTATTCCACTTTCCATCTGCACTGCACCCACCATTTATAATAATAATAATACCCACATAAGTGAAGCTATCCATTTGATCGATATTCTCGTTACCTTAATATGACTTCTTCAAAGGTAAAGGTAAAGAATATGAAGTTGAACTTCGCAAGCCCTATCGGCGGTGCTGATCTCTGTTTCATGACCCTTCATCGAAGAAATACAGGGGGGCGGGGGTGGGGGGCCAGTCATCCTATGCTTTCGCACACCCTTCCTGTTTACCTTCCTCAGATTTCTCCAGGTATCCGTTTCGAGCTGGGTCGACTCTGGCTGAGATTACAGAGTCACGCCACACACCCGAATTCCAAAAGAAATAACTAGTGACACAAGGAATCGAACCCCTGTCCTCACGGACAAAAGATTTACCCTCATTTATTCCTAGTCTAAGCGACTTAGTTTTCTTAATGTTAATTTTTAAACAATTTTTGTAGCCTGAACTCTCAGTCCCAAATTCCTGAAAATTCGTTCAGTTCCTCGACATTTTCATCTAGCTCACTTGTATCATCTGTGTAATCTAAGTTTAGGAGAGTTTTACTTTCTCATTTGATGCCAGGGGGGACGGGGGCCAACCCCAAGATTTTTTGGCGCCCTCATTCTGTTCTTTTTTCTACTCTTTTTTGAATAAACCTGGCAATTTGGTCAATTATTGGCGCCCCTGTCACATTGTCCCCCCCCCCAAGCTTTTGCTCTAGATCCACCGGTGTTTGATGCTATGTTCTCCTATAAGCTTAATCCTGGTTCCTTAGGACGAAGCCAACCAAAATAATTCGTATAATCTGGACACCTCCTGACTAACTTGACCGTGTGAATCCACACCGATTCAGCTACTAACCACAGTTCCTATCATACTTGCAGCAACATTGTTTTTTTACATAGCGACAATCACTATAATGCACTATACAAGGGTAAGACCTTTACTAAACCTCGATGCATCCTCATCCCGTCCTAAAACCACGCTTTTCTTGTAACCCTTATGTTTCAGAATGATGTTGTATGTTTCCTAAATGTTTCATAAATGTTTCAGACACTTAAAAGGCGTAGAACAGAGTAATAAAAAGTTTCGATTAAGACATTTAATGCAACCTAAAAGTTTTTTTGTTTAAGTTTTGAGCTAAGCGATGTTGCTGACTTTTTAACTTTTTTCTTGAGTAAATCGTACACATCTTATTCAAATATGAATTTACTCTCTTGTTTTATAAGACAGTTTTCGTGCCTCTCTTTTTTTTTACATTGGGCCTCGATTTACTCATTATGTGAAGCTCTACTTACAGGCAAAAATAACCTTAATATATATTTACACACAAATGGGGGATTGTGCTTAGTTTAACAACAACAGCTTAGTTTTTTCGGGATGGTGTAGGCTGGGGGAGCTTAAGGGACAATAACTAGAGTTAAAAGCTACCGTTGAGGTTGGGCCAGCTCTGAAGAAACTCCTATTTTTACCCCGTTTTTCATGAGCCTTTCTCCTCTTTTGGTCACATTGTTGTTTAATTCTCGAAGCTCGGGGAGGGGGAGTAAAACCCCCACCCTCTCCCTAGTGAAGCTATTTTTCTTGATTGTATAATTAGCCAAATTATGAAGTCATATTTGTTATACCAAAATGATCATATTCACTTGTAGCCGAGCCTACTGTTAATTTTAACAGCTCACATACCACCATTTCCAAGCGAAAAGCGCTCGTTTTTAGTCATACCCATCTCCTGTTCCATTTTGTAGTGACGACTTTCATTTATGGATTTTTCGAAACCTTTTAAAGTAAAATGAAATAATTTGATTTTTTTTATTATATTTTTTTTTTAGCAAAAGTGAGTTATCATCAAAATTTGCGTCAGACCAAAACGTCTTGATCTGTATTAATACTTTGTCCTTACATATGGCTAGGTTGGTGATTTGTTCCCGCAGCTTGATATGGCATTATTAAAAGTTTTGAAAACTTAAAGGAGTTAAATATCACAATTAAGAAGGGATGGTGCAAGATGGTGAAGCTGAGCGCGTCTAAACGAAGCACCTAGAAATAATGTTGCGGTTTCTGACATACGTGCTCTTGCTTGGGAGGAATATCACCCTCACTATTCGCCTTAAGATCAGGAATGTTATGCAGCGGATACCTAAAGGAAGTAGTTTTTCCACATTCAGAGGTTACTATCCTCATAAGAGTATGTTTTTTGTGTGTCATCCGGCGGCCTTTACCTATTAGTATTGGATAATTACAAGTAGAGAAAAATAAAGCATTTTCTCCAAATAACTCAGCAATGTGTTATCCTTATTGGATTAGGGGGTTTATAAACATCTCAAATTGTGCGCCCCTGCTAACACAAGCATGTTATTGATGTCAGACCACTGTTTAGAAGCATATCTGTCAAATTACAGCAGAGATGATTGGTTGCTAGTTGCTTAAGAGAGAAATGTCAAAAATTGAAAACTCGGGGAAAATAGTTACCCTCTCCGTCCCTTGTCATGGGCTCACAATTAGCAGATGGACAGGCATAACGCACCCTTTGGGATTTAGTCGTGTGAGGATGATAGCATCATTGTTCAGTGTTTACATCAGGAATTTTGTATCATTGATTATTCTGATGTCTGTGGACGATTCGTTTGAAAGGTGCATACTGTTGTTTGCTCCCTTTTGGCATTTACATTTTATCCTGATTTATGTGTGTTTTATATTTTAATAGTGAAGGAAATGAAAATTTATGGTCGATAATTCATCTGAATATTCATTCCGATCATATTTCGATAAAGCGACTGAAATTTTTTTTATGATCACTCTTAAGTTTTGTGGTGACTCAGTCGCTTCGGTAGCTTTTTGGGGTTAACTCCCCCTCCATTGGGCCCCACTCCCCAGAATTGGTGTCTTCTATCTTTTTGAATGAATTGAAGCCTTGTAAATGTGAAACATAACTGGCATGATGCTTTCAGACTAATGGGCTCATTTTAGGACTTATTCCACGAACAGAATTCAACCTTTGCCTAAATATAAGAATGAAAGTAATAACTTATTCCTGTATAGACAATCTTTGGGCAAACAATAAAACCTAACTAATATCCTGCAGACGGATTTTTATTCATGATTTTTTTTTGGGGTGTCAAAAGTGGTTAAATCCGCATTTTTAGGCCTTAATGTGTAATATTTACGGCTGATCTGTCAATTACTGTTGCGCAATTTTGTTTCAGATTCAGACCGCTGATCAATACTATATCCAGTCGTTTTACGTAATATTTACTATTGCTCATGAGTCCCCCAAGGCTCTCCGGATCTTTAATGTTGCATCATCATTTTGTAATTCTAGTTGAAGACCAACGGGGTACCACCCATTTCGTCAATATTTTTATGCTTTAAAACTCTAATTTTTGTCAATAGTTGCCATATTGGGTATTAAGATAATTTCTTTATCTTTATTATTGGGTATAGTTGGAAATTAACTCAAAAGAACATTTTTTTTTCCTATGAAAGTAAAGAATCACGTTAAAACTTGAAAGAACAGGAATTACCCGAAGCATGAGGGGGGCATCAGATCCCTGCTATATACGCTAAAGTTGAAGTTGTGCTTTAATGAAAGCAAAACTTGTTTTTAAACGCGCACTTTTTACTCTGCTTCAGGAATAAAAGTAGCCTATTCTTTTAGTCATCTTTAATTTATATTATAGTTTTCTGCAAGACAGGAAACAGCAAAATCATCAGTTCGAATGTTTGAAAGAAAAAAAAAGTTTCAAACAGTTCATGGTAACGAACTGTAAGTAAAGAGCGACGTGGCTCAATAGTAACCGAAACTCGAAAAAACGGAATTTTGATAGAAAAGAATCGCTTTAAAATGCTGATTCCAAATATATAAGATTCATTAAGTTTAGTGTTACCCATTAAAGGCTGAAAAAATATGCGTGATTTTCAAAAAAGTGGGACAACATTACTTAAGAGTTAAAGGATCTTGATGAAATCACACCATCACGATCAGCGCATCAGAGAACCCTACTGTAGAGGTTTCAAGCTTCTTTCTGCACAAATATGAAATTTTGTATTTTTTGCCAGAAGAAGTATCACGGATGCGTGTTGATTTGTTGTTGTTTTTTCCCAGGGGTGATCATGTGGAACCAATAGTCCTAGGATATCGGGAAAGGACTCAGCCGAATGGAAATTAATAGTTCTAGCGCCCTTTTTAATTGACCAAAAATATTATAGGTCAACTGGCCCCTTTTCCCCCAAAAGTCGTCCAATCAAAATTTTGAGATAGCCATTTTGTTCAGCATAGTCAGAAAATTTAATAACTATGCCTTTGGAGATAACACGACCCCCCACAGCCTCTGGGAAAAGGTCTTTAAGTTGTAAATTTTGTCCATTGTTTACGTTTAGTATATGTTATTGGGAAGCATGCATACATTTTTCGGGTTAGGGGTGATTCCATTAGGAGAGAAGGCTCCGGGGGTAACCTATTCTAGGAAAATTTTACGGAAAGGAAAATGTCTTGCTTTCTCTTTGCCGACTCATTTTTGCATGTCCTCTGCAAATGTTGCCCTCTTCTCAATACCACGTTCTTTACATTAAAGTTTGAATTGTGTCCCAATTCTATAAGAACGACTCCTGAAACATAAGGGTTGTTCAATTAGAACAATAAAAAGCTTTTATAAAAGTACAAAAAAAACTTTAGCGCGAAGAGTGATGTATTGAAGAGGGGACAACCCCTTCATATACGTAATAATTTCTCTTCGTTTTAAGTTTTAATGTTGCTCCTTACTTTCAGCTGAAAAACTTGTTTTTTTTAATATTTAATTTCTTACGGACGCAAAAAGTGGAGTTGAAATTTAAAACGGAAAAATGTATTGCTTCGTAGATTGCCTAAGATATTTCTTGTACAATCTACGACTTATTATTCTATACTTATACAAGTCTAGCAAAGAAAACTGACTCATGGCATTTTCCCAATAACTATGTGTCTAAAAACTAGCACTTTACTGAAAACGCAAAGCTGACCTCAGAAATAATGGACGTTCTCTAAAAAAAACTCCATAATTGGCCTGCAAAAACTAAAAGACTAATTTATAAGACTCTCAATAGTCTTTCGTCATCCATGATATCGGTAATTTTTAGTTTACATTTATAATTCTCGAAAACCCTCAACCAAGCACAGTTTCCAGGAATGCGCTAATTTTTAGAATTCTACAGATATTGGAAAATATCAAGTCAGTTTATTTAAGCCAGTTTTATAGATATATCTTGCGTAATATTGAAGCAGTATTTTTGCTTGTTTTAAGTTTCAACTTTATTCTTCACTCCGGTAAGAAAAACTTCGCTTTTTTTTAAACTAACTTTAGGTCGTTCTTTTTTTTAAATATAGAAAATAAATCTTGTAAAAATATCTTTGTTTATTTTAGTGATAAAACTAAAGAGGTCAGTTGGTTTTTGTGTTAAAATACGACATTAAATATACAATTTACTTCCGGCCTCTCTTCAAGTTCTACCCAAGGGATTTGCAACTTTGTCACAGAACTAAAGAGCCCGAGGGGTATGTCATCACCGATATCTTCAAGAATTTGTGCGTTAAAAATGCAATTATTCTCATGAAATTGAATAAGTGACATTTGTTTCATTTGACGAGTTTTTTCGAAGCGGTCTGGGAGAGGAAGTATATCAGCAATTTTAAACCTAGGTTTTGACAATGGAGGCAATGGTGTATCCAGGATTATTGTTCGAGGGAGGGGGATGGGGTATTTTTAAGCAGAGTTTTTGCTCATTAAATTCACGTCTTAATAATACAGAAAGTTTACTCATGTCTTCAGCCGGATTTTTTGGTAATATTTCATACCGGTTGTAATTGAGGACGCCTACAGGGAGGTCAGGGTGTAAGTCCCCTTACCTTCCCTAGGAGACTAGCCTGTATAATAAAAGCAACATCTTAAAACATTTAGAAGAAATTTACTTTTAACATTTTTATTCACAGGCTTGTAATCTCCCCTCCCCCAAAAAATCCTTGTTTCAAACTGTTTGGTGTTTCATGAAAATACATCTTACTGAGTCTTTTAAGTATTTTAGTTAACTTATTACCTACAATATAGACGGTTGAAAAAAAATAATATTGAAGTGGAAACATTAGAAAAACATTGGGCATAGAACTGTAACCTTAGCATTTGAAGATCACTCAGATGGAATTTTTTTGCTTGACTTCCTATGCATAACAGTACTAACACAACTTACAAGTCCTTATCTATTTATCAGATATTCTACATATGACACTTCCACTAATTACATTTCTGTTTTATTTTGAAAAAAGGATTTATACGGGCAAATACTTTTAAATTGGCTTTGTAACTTATTTCTACAACGAAATGGTCTTTTGACTCTAGCCAAAAAATGACTGAAATACTGGGCAAAATAATAATTATAACGAAAAACATCTCTGTAGATATAGGCATAGGATAGTCGGTCTCTAAAACCACATAATTTCATGCCTGAACGCAGGGGGGGAGAGAATATAAGAGACTCATCCATAAAACGTTGGTTCAAAGGACTTTCTCAGAAAGTTGAATGATTAGAGCAAGACTGTATCAAGGGAGTAGGGGCTTTGAACCCCTTCCCCCTGAAATGTTTGTGCAACTCGTAAAAACGTAACAAAAATGAGTATAAACAAATTTTTTATGCGTTTTTTGAATTTTTTCCTGTACCCCCCCTACTCCGAAAAAATCCTTTTGTAAACCCATGCTCTAACAGAAGAGAAGTAGGATAAATAGTCAAAATCCCCCCCCCCCCCCATTTGAATAGATTATTGCTGTGTGTCTTTGTTTTGACGTCGCTCCTTACTTTCATTTGAAAGAAGCTTAATTTCATAAAATAAAATGTTATTAAATCAAAAGCTTTTAACTTGCCGTAAGTAGAGAACGTTAATTATGTGTTGCTTTTGAAGCTCTTTGTTAAGTTTAAATAAAATGCTAAATACTTCTACATACTTTAGTAATACATACTTTAGGACTTACAGAAGCAGCTCTATTAAGAATTAAATAAAAACACAAATTTCTTTTAACTGAAAGTAAGGAGCGACATTAAAACTTAAAACGAACAGAAATCATTCCGTATATGAAAGGGGCTGTCCCCTCCTCAACGACACGCTCTTTGCACTAAAGTTTTACTCTTTCTCAAAACTCTACTTTTTAAAACAATAAAAAACTTTAGAGTAAAGAGTGGGAAGTTGAGGAGGAGACAGCCCCTTTCATATAAGGAATAATTTCTGTTCTTTTTAATGTCGCTCCTTACTTTCAGTTAAAAAATAACTTGTTTTTTTATTTAATTTCTGAACGTTTTTGAATTAATGCAGTTTTTGATTTTGGCTCACCGTACATGAATAGTTAAAACGAAATGTCCATGTTAATTTTACTTCTTTAGTCGCTAAATGGCTTTCTCAAAGTTATGATCGGACGATTTTGAGAAAAAAGGGGTGGGGGAGGGAGCCTAGTTGCCTTCCAATTTTTTTGGTTACTTAAAAAGGGCATAAGACTTATTTAATTTTATTTACGAACGTTTTTATTAGTAATAAATATACGTAACTTACGAATTAACTTACGTTTCGAACTTCCATATTCCTATAATTTTATTACGAATGAGAAGGGGTTTGCCCCCTCATCAATACCTCGCTCTTTTCGCTAAAGTTCGAATTCTGTTCTGATTCTTTAAGAATGACCCCCTGAATCACAAAGGCTGTTTAATTAGAATAAATAGCTCTTTTGAAATAACTAAAAACACTTTAGCGTAAAGAGCGAGGTATTGAGGAGGGAACGAACCCCCACAAATACGTAATAATTTCTGTTCGTTTTAAGTTTCAATGTTGCTCCTTACTTTCAGTTGAAAAAACTTGTTCTCTATTTAATTTCTGATTCTTTTTTAAATAATGCTGGAAAACCCAGCGACTCCCTTCGTGGAAATTCTCTTACCCCATGAAAAATTCCTCCATTGAAAGATCTTCCCACATAAGACCCTCCACCTGACCCCTCCCCACCAGAAAAAAATTTCCCCTGAAAACGTCTGTATACTCCCCAGTAACCAATACTATCAAACAGTTCGTGGTAACGAACTGTAAGTAAGGAGCGACCCGGCTCAATGGTAACCGAAACTCTAAAAAACGGAATTTTGATACCAATAGATACATCAAAAGAACCAGATTTTAATTCTGATTTCAAATATATAAGTTTCATCAAGTTTAATCTTACCCATCAAAATTTCCGCGCCTGAGAAAATTTGGCTGATTTTCGAAAAAAGGGGGAAAGACCCCCTAAACGTTATAGAAACTTTATGAAAATCACACCATCATATTCAGCGTATCAGAGAACCCTACTGTAGAGGTTTTAGTAGTAAGCGCCCAATTACTTGAAAACCTACACGCAAACCTACGCCTGAGGCATGGATATGTGTGTAGGTTTTCAAGTAATTGGGTTACCAGGGTCATTTGCAAAGAGGTATCATTTCTATAGAAGCTATAACAATTTGAAATATCATGCAGACATGTTTTTTTTTTATTATGACATTGATTTTTTGTGTGTCAGTAGATTAGAGAAAGTTGGTAAACTGGTATTTTTTCCATGAAGTCCATAGCACTTTGAAGATTACTCAATTTAAATCTTAGTGTTAACTGGGCAATGACTAAAGGAACATTTGAAGGTGGAGAAAAAAAAGGGGTAATTAGCGATTGGATAATTTTAACAACAAAACTAAAGAAAATTGTTCTGGTTTGCACAGTGTTGTCAATTTTAAATAGTTCAGAAATAAAAAAAAAATAACAAGAAATGGCTGAAAAGTGTTTTGAGGGAGTTGAGTTGCACGAGGGTTCAGTTACATGCGGATTCAGTTACACGGGGATTAGTTAAATAGGGTCGAGTAGCACGGAGGTTCAGTTGTACAGGGTTTCAGTTACACAGGGGTTCAGTTACATGGGGGTTCTTTGTGTTAAATAAGTAGTTTTTGTATCTTTTAAAAGAGCTTTACGGGGATTGAGAGACTCAGTTGCCTAATTCCGTGTGATTTTTCTTTACTTGATTATCATTAAAAAAGAAATTTTTGTGTTATATAAGTAGTTTTTGTATCTTTTAAAAGAGCTTTCAGATGTGTGATATACACTGCTGCAGTAGTACGATATATATGTCTAGTCGTTAGGTTAATTTCCTTCTTTAAGTGTGGTTTAAAATTTTATTTTTTGTTTATTTTAAGTATGATTTACGTGTAGCTTTTGTATATTTTTACTCTGTACTGTTTGGGTGTCGTATCGAGATGGTAATTAAAATCGAATAGTGTTCTTTATTTTCTAGTTTTATGTTTCTTTTTAAAATTGATTATCGTTTAGGTATAGACTCTTGTTAATATTAAAGGTTGTATTAACGGTTCAATGTTGTCAGAATTATATTAATTTTTTTGTTAAAATATTATTTTGTTTATATTTTATTAGTTATTTAAGGGGAGTGAGAGACTCAGTTGCCTACGTACGTGTGATTTTTATTTACTTGATGGTCATTAAAAAAGAAATATTTGTGTTAAATATGTAGTTTTTGTATCTTTTAAAAGATCTTTACGGGGATTGAGAGACTCAGTTGCCTAATTCCGTGTGATTTTTCTTTACTTGGTTGTCATTAAAAAGGAAATATTTGTGTTATATAATTAGTTTTTGTATCTTTTAAAAGATCTTTAAGGGGATTGCGAGACTCAGGAGCCTAAATACGAGTGATTTTTATTGACTTGTTGGTAATTAAAAAAGAAATTTTTGTGTTATATAAGTAGTATTTGTATCTTTTAAAAGAGCTTTACGGGGATTGAGAGACTCAGTTGCCTAATTCCGTGTGATTTTTCTTTACTTGGTGGTCGTTAAAAACGAAATTTTTGTGTTAAATAATTAGTTTTTGTATCTTTTAAAAGAGCTTTACGGGGATTGAGAGACTCAGTTGCCAGATTCCGTGTGATTTTTCTTCTTTTCAGTAAAGACATTCGATATCCT